>NC_051164.1:21327520-21357998 GCF_013339745.2 Dermacentor silvarum | reverse complement strand
ACTTTAGTTCTACCATAGGAAACATATTTTTAAAGGGAAAAAAAACGTAGCAGGTAGATATGGGGTAGAAGTGGTTTTTTCTGTACCAAACCAAATTAGGGGATATTTGCGAACGTGTAGGGAGACAGGCATGAGGCCAAAAAGGAAAAGAAAGAAGGTTGTGGTGTCAAGCACAAGAATCCGGCAATCAGTTGTGCCACGAATGTGGTTTATAGTCTGCCGTTGTCTTGCGGCTCTGCTTATATAGGCCAGACGGGCCGATGTGTCAACGTGCGATTAAGGGAACATGCGGCCAACCTACGTTGTGATGGTTTTTCGCACATTTCTCAGCACTGTCAGAAGTGCGGCTGCGCGCCTCAGTTTAACCTCACAAGCATTATTTCAAGGCATCATGATAAGACGACTCGGGAAGTCATCGACGCATGGAACATTCAAAATAAAAAACAGTCTTGTATCAGCTGTCCCTCTACTGCACTACAGGATAAAGAAATCCTGTACCTGAATGGTTAACGTGTTCTGGTTTTTTGGTTATTGTTGCGTTGTGTGTGGCCACGTGTGTGTATAAATCTGCTCTGTGATGTGGAATAAACCTTAGTTGTGAGTCGGCGCTTGTGTACGTGTGTTCTTTCGTCTGTCGTCTTCCTTGTTGCGCCCTTCTAAAACCATGCATCCGTACCAACTCGCCCAATTGTCAGTGCTACTCTTAATTCTGGTCTTTTTTTTTTTCGAGTACGTCGAACAGCTATCACAGCCCTAGTCTTGCTAACTACTTGTAGCGGCTTTTCACTGCTGCAATGCCTTCCAATATGATTTGCTGCCACAGCGACGGCATTCTCGTACCTGGCAACTGGTAGTGATATCTTCCACTGCTTATGAATACAGCTGAGCGGGAAATGTGTACGGAAAAGATTTTTGTGGTTTTCTTCCCGTTTGCTGGCATTCTACCATGCAATACTTTACCAACTCACCCAACAAGTCACTCCTATTTGTAGGCAGCGAAAACGCGCAGGCCCCATACCTTCGTGTAGCCAGATACCTCAAAGGAAAATTTCTTAGATCTGTCTTTTTTTAAATAATAGTCAGCCCCTGCCAAATTTTTCATATTTTTGTTTGCTTGTTGGTTCAGCTGCTATAACACGGAAGGACTTGCCACACCAGTTTCTCCTCGGCTGCCCAGCCGACAAAGCACGACAGAACACTTAGACAATTGTCCCACGTACTGCTAGAAATTGCAAGATTTCACTGTCTATATGGCACCGCAAAATTGGCCCACCAGGCAGGTGATGACTTTCTTTGTTTTGTTTTTTGTTTTTGCACGGGTTATTTCTGAATAGGAAGTGAGTGCGTTGATAATAAAAAAGATACTGTACTCGTAGTGGCAGTGGTTGTGCATGAGAGGATGGCCGAGTTACCTTGGGAGTGGTGGTGTAAGGGTTAATGTAGCAGCAACAGGCTCTCAGAGTGGACACCGTGGTTAACACGGCTCTGTGTTACAGAAACTATATGTACTCGTTGCCATGAAAATATTTATTCTTCTTAGACTAATTTCAACCTGGGCTTGCCTTAACTATCATTCACTAGTCAGTCTGAACATGCTACAGCAAGTATACTGCAGATATCACTGGAATTGTGACTTCTATAAAATAGTAACAGAATATAACAAAAGAGCTTAGTGGTCGTGATCTTTCGTCCTGCTCCTGTCTAGTCTATTGCGCTGTTTTATGCTTGACAAGTTCCTATGATATCGTAGAACACCAACAATTTATGGTAGCTTGGCAGGTTTCGGTTTTCCTAAAGGAAAGTAACGCTAAAATTGCAGCATTGGTATATGCCAAAAATATACAGAGAAATCTCCTCGCACATGTGCGTCCTTGTCAATAAATTAATATAGCATTATGCAACGGCACCATTGGCCATATCCACCAGCTTTCCTATAGCGTAGTTGCTAGGTAGCCGTATGGTGAGGTACCCATTTATTCAGGTCTCTAAAATGCGACAATCACTTTCATGGTTCCGCACTCGGTGCTCTTTCGACATTCCTGGCCTTTGTGCCATTAAAACTCACACATAGATCAATCTAATCGTTCAGCGTTTAATGAACAGGAAACGTCTCTATGCTGCCACGAATTACTGCAGCCACGCTAACGGATACTTTCGTACTAAACTGTTCATCTGGACGGCATTCACAGGTGGAGCTTGTATCAAATTGCTCCGTTCTATCAACAACCCGTACATTTCTCGGAATGTGCTAATCCTAATATAAATAGGCTCATGAATAAGCAATATTAGTCTATACCTTCCAAGTAAACAAGGTTTTACATTTCTTGTGCATGCATAATTTTACATATATTGAAGCCTAACACAAACATATTATGTCGAAACTCAGGTTTTATTCCACGCACCATCTCGTGCGAGATCTCTCTCGGTTCAGTTCGTCTCCCTCCGACTAGTGCACCTGTCTTCATTTTCTTTCTTTAAACACAAATCCCCTTTCAGAAAAACTGTCCGTCCTGTACAGTAGGTCGCATGACCACTAGGAACCCTGGGGGCAGGCTGAGGACTCGAATTATCGCCCGATCAGGCTGTGCACCACACGCACGCCGATATTTTGGAGGCTCCAATTCAGAAGTTCTTTCTTCATTTACAAAGCTCACCACAAATAGGGCATTTGAGGTGTTAGGTATTTAAGAAAGTTATAAATAATAATTGGCTTAAAGACTGTCTATTACCATTGGCACAAGGACAAGCATCCTGGTACGGGCCTTCGTCACCGAAAGGAGTAAGTAGCACAGTCGGTGAGCATGTCTGGCCATCTTCGTCAGGACGCTTCTGGCAAGATGTGGTACCGTTGCTGAAGTGGAGGCAGCAAAGACCAGGACCACAATCATCCGTCATTAGACAGGGATCTCCTACGCCACCAGGTGCCTGCATGCGATGTAAATCAGGAAAACGAGAACAAATTCAATCCATGAATGTTTGAATTTAAATAGGCATGTAATTTCGCACAAGCACGACTGGGCGATTCTTCAAGCATATAAGGCTTGTCACAGCACAAATCGTCTTTCATTTTACATCTGTAGCTATGACGCAATGTTTCCTTGTATGTTGCTCAAACAACGTGCAGGAAACGTAGTTCAGGAAACAACATGCCAAAACGTAGTTGAGTTGCAGCGTCATTTTTTTAGAGCAGTTATTTTATAAAATGGTCTGAAATTTAAGCAAATCACGTCCCTACAAGAGAATTATCTACGCAAGCGAACATTGTTTAGAAGAAAACTGAAAACAATAAGTTAACAAAAATAATTACATCATTGCAATATTTAATTTCTTTGTAACAAGCTTTACAGCGCATGTTTATATTGGAAGGATGTAGATAATCGTCATAAGAGTCTAGTTCCATGTTCCTAAATTTCAAAAATACCATGTAGGTCAAAGTAATTGCTTCAAAATACTCGTTATGTTTACCTAAGTACGCACGCGGAACCGCGAAGTGCGAGTTGAGTTATGTAGTAGGGCGTTTTAAAAAAAACATTTCCCCACAAGTGATAGAGTGGTCTGCGTCACCCCTGCTGCTGAAGAGACTTTGGGAGGCGGCCCGAAGAAGCAGCCGCCGTGGCCACGGTTTGTACAGAGCGGTAGACACCGCGGCCGCTCAGGTCGAGAGTGCTAGCGTGTTCTTTTTCCTCGCGCTACCTCCACCTGAGCGGCCTTCTTCACCGGCTCTGGAGACGAGTCAGGCCGCTACAGGGCCCCCCTCCTAGTGCGAAGTGCGATTAAAATATGTGAAAAGGGCGCGCGTAAAGAAAGAAGAGAGGCTGCAAGCCTCTTCGTAGCTGGGTGCCAATGAGTTCCAATTCGTAGCGTTCGTTAAGAAGTCCAGGTAAAGACGGTGATGCGGCGAATGGCACAAATAACTCTCTGGTGGTCGTAGCTGAGTGTGTCTGGACACAACGCACATTATCTCGTGCGTTGAGGACGTCGTCTTGTGTTGTCAACGTGTGCGCACCCAGTGCGGTGCAACTCGGCAAGCAGAGTTGAGGCGTATTAGCTGGTTCTTAGCGCGAGCCGTTAATTCAGGGCATTGAGGGGAACAACGCTGAAGACTGTGTCGTCGAACGGTGTGCATCGACGGCAGTGGCGGAAAACTGCGAGTGTCGCTGGGCCTTGATGCCGTTGCTGATTCATGCTGCGTCATCATTTCAGATGCGGGGACGGTTGTCCAGGGCGGTGTATTGTGACGACCAGCAAGGTCTTTGTCTCGAGATGGCGTAGTCAGTCCGGCCGCTGCTCGTCTGTTGCGTAATTTGGCGGGGATCTTGCCTGAGGAGCTGCGGAAAACAGATTTCCTGGTCGTTGGTAGTATTATGCACAGTATTGGGGTCACGCAATCCGAGAGAGAGAGAGACCAGGCTGCACCGGGCCGCATAGATTGTGAGTGAGGCGCAGCCACAGTCACGCCGTAGTGCGAAATCCCGACCAGCGCCGCAGGTTCTCATATATGTCCGGGCCTGGTATAAGTCGGAGCTCCGAAAGAAGGCCATCTGGCAGCTCGCGACTTGCGCGGAGATATGTATGTAAGTTGGTCATTCGGGTTGTTGACTTACAAGTGATTCTCGAGCTGAAGAAACCAAATGGCAGAGCTGCTCTTGCAAAACTTCAGTACACCATGCATCCGCGGAAGGTACAAACACAGAACATCGGATGGCTCGCTTGCTGCTGCTGGCGGCGACATCTCGAATGCTGATAGCATCAGCGTTGCGGTAGTCGCTCAAGGCATTGCGAAGGTTGCGCTTGTGGCATCGCCTTGCCTGCAAGAGTGAAATTTGCGCCTAGAGGAGCCAGTGGGAGAGCCTCTGAATCGGTGATGAATGAGGTGCCCCCGAACAGAAAGCGGATAGCTTGCGGGAATGTCCAAGGAAGCCGAGTGGCGGGCCGTATAACGGCCGAAAGCGCTTGGGTTTGGCCCAATGAATTCCTTGGGAAGAGTCGTCCCGCAGCTGCTTTTGAGATGGGGAGGAAACTCACGGACCGAGTAGAAGTTTGATGCTGGGGCCGGCGCGTTCTGACGATCTGCACGGTTGGGCGCAGGCGATGTGGCTCGACAAGACGCGGAACGACGCGACGGTTCAAATGGAGAGAGCTATTATGACTGAGCCCTCGAGGTGGCATGGTGAGCAAGGACGGCTGCCCGCAAGTCCTTGTACAAGTCGGGGCCGAGGGATGGCAACTGGAGCCTGGAACCTTGTTGATACAGAAGTGGCTGTCTAGTAGGATTAACCAGGTATCCGGCGTGTCGATGTATATTTCCCGGACAACCTGGAACTATGGGACGCCTGCACGAAAGCATGAGGCCACGTTACTCTCGTCTTGGTGTAGAGTCGCTGCGTTAAGGCTCGCATGGTTGGCGTCGGTCGTCCGGTGTCACCAATTTGTGGGAGGCAACGCGAAGAGGTCGCCGCCGTGGCCACGGTTTATTTAGACCAGCCAGCCATGGTGCCCTGGGAACGGCGGACACCACCGCCGCTCAGGTCGAGAACGCTACTTTTCTTCGCGCTAGCTGCACGTGAGCCGTCTTCTTCACCAGCTCTGGAGGTGATAGTCGCGCCGCTACAAGACTACAGGAGGCACAAAGCGCCAATCGGCTTCACATCTTGAGAAGACGGAAGCGCAACGGTAGTTTCATTCCACGCCAGCCTTTTACGTCAAATAGTGGTGAAGACGGCAAGCCGCGCTTCACGGTGCCACGTGCATAATCAGAGAAATTTAGCGAATAATTTCACCGGAGTTATTTCGGTTTACAAGGTCATTTTAAAATGTCAGGACACGGAAATACACTTTCATGACAATTTTCTTCAACGTTTCAATTCCAGCATGTGTAGTAAGATTTGTAACTTAGACGACAAATAATGTAATTGGCTTATTTATTGAATAGATTGCTTTGATAATTAGCGCACGACGCCCGCCTGGGTGGATAATTTATCTGTAGTTATGTAAATCGGGTAAATTTCTTAGGCTTTCCAAAAAAATAAATGTTTGAAGTAACAAAAGACACATTGTACATGAAAAGCTTTTTCGGATCTTTTACAAACTGGCGTCAGCGACCTTCCGAGGCGGGGCCGCTGATACTCGACGCGCTGAAGACCTCGTATCGTCCCGACGACCGCAGAACAACGAAAATACAATGACGGCTGAATCAGTTCCCGCGAACAAGATTTCACTGGACATACCTGTGTTGATCGACGGCAGAAAGATGAGTGCACTTGTAGATACCGGCGCCGATTACTCTATTATTAGTGGCAAACTGGCGAGCGTTGTGAAAAAAGTTACGTTGCCCTGGAATGGGGCACCAGTTCGTACGGCAGGTGGCCACGTCGTCACACCGCTTGGCTTATGCACCGCCAGAGTAGAAATTCGCGGTGCTGCTTTTCTCGCCACTTGTCTGGTTCTACGCGAGTGTTCCCGCGATGTAATTCTTGGGATGGACTTTCTCCGGGAATATGGCGCCATTATTGACCTCCGCGAGCGCTGCATCACTTTCTCGACACAAAGGGCAGCAACACAGACCGACGCCATTGGACGCAGATCGGCACTTCGCGTTTCGGACGACAGCATCACGATACCGCCGCGTGCGAGTGTTATGGTTCCGGTTAAGTCCGACGAGCTACAAAACGGTGAAGCCATTGTAGAAGGCAACGTTTCTATGCTGCTGACCCAAGGTATGTGTGTAGCGCGAAGCCTTGTGGAACTGCGTGATAGCCAGACAGCGGTCCTCGTTACCAACTTTACTTTTGAGCATCGGCACATTTTTCGTGGTACTGCCGTCGCCTACGCGGAGCCATTAACGGAGATCATCGAGTGTTTTGCTGCTGAAGTGGACACAGACGACGGTTCGTTCAGAGACATCGATGTGAACTCTGAGCTTATGGATGACCAAAAGAACGCACTGCAGGAACTCTTGAATGAATTCCGCGCGTGCTTCGCTCGGTCTACTAAGGTGGGCCAAACGCCAATCACGAAGCACCGAATAACGACATCCGACGACGCACGCCCCATCAAACAACAGCCTTACCGTGTCTCGCCGAAAGAACGTGAGGCAATTCAAGCCCAAGTCAAGAAGATGCTAGATGATGGTGTCATTCAGCCTTTGCACAGTCCGTGGTCCTCCCCGGTCGTTCTGGTCAAGAAAAAAGACGGAACGCTTCGTTTCTGTGTTGATTATCGACGCCTGAACGATGTTACCAAGAAGGACGTGTACCCACTACCACGTATCGATGACTCTTTAGACAGGTTGCGGCGAGCTAAATATTTTTCGTCCCTCGATCTCAAGAGCGGTTACTGGCAAATTGAGGTAGACGAACGAGACCGCGAAAAAACTGCTTTCGTCACTCCAGATGGCCTTTACGAATTCAGAGTACTTCCTTTCGGTCTCTGTTCGGCACCAGCAACCTTCCAGCGAATGATGGACACCGTTCTCGCTGGTCTGAAGTGGCAAAGCTGCCTCGTTTACCTCGACGACGTGGTTGTTTTTTCGGCGACATTTGACGACCACCTGAAACGACTGCGGCAAGTTCTCGAAGCTATCCGTTCGGCTAACCTCACCCTCAAGCCTCAGAAGTGTCATTTCGGCTACCAGGAGCTGATGTTTCTGGGACACGTGGTCAGCGCAGAAGGTGTGAGCCCCGATCCCGCGAAAACTGCCGCTGTAGCCACGTTTCCAACACCGACCGACAAGAAGGGTGTCGACGCTTCCTGGGCCTTTGTGCATACTACCGGCGTTTCATCGAAAATTTTTCGAAGATGGCGGAGCCGCTGACTCGCCTCACGAGGGACGATGTATCGTTCGTCTGGGCCGCAGTGCAGGCGACTGCTTTCACCGAGCTTCGCCAGCGTCTGGTGTCAGCACCAGTTTTGGCCCACTTTGACGAGGAGGCAGACACGGAAGTTCATACAGACGCCAGTAACGTTGGTCTTGGTGCGGTGCTTGTACAACGGCAGGAAGGTATTGAAAGAGTGATCGCATACGCAAGTCGCACGCTATCGCGTGCAGAGACAAACTACACCACCACGGAGAAAGAGTGTATGGGCACTGGCCAAATTCGACCTTATCTCTACGGCCGCCCGTTCAAAGTTGTAACCGATCATCACTCGTTATGCTGGCTTGCAAATCTGCGGGACCCTTCTGGACGACTGGCACGGTGGAGTCTACGTTTGCTGGAGTACGACGTGACCATCGTGTACAAGTCGGGCTGCATACACGAAGACGCTGACGCACTCTCGCGCGCCCCCATCGACACTACCGACCAAGACATTGAGGACGACGGCGCTTTCCTTGGGGCCGTAAGCGTTACTGATTTGTCCACACGGCAGCGCGCAGACGACTCACTACGGCCTATATTCGAACATCTAGAAGGAAGCAACCCATCAATACCGCGGCATATCGCTCGAGGATTGTCGTCTTTTTGTTTACGAGATGGCGTCTTGTATAAGAATAACTCCGCTGCCAGCAACAAGACCTACCTTTTGGTCGTTCCAGCAGACCTCCGCGCTGAAGTTTTGTTCGCCTGTCATGACGAGCCTCCGTCTGGCCATTTGGGTTTTACGCGAACGCTTGATAGTGCGCAAATCCTACTACTGGCCCAGACTTGCCGAGTGTGTTAAGCGGTACGTCCAAGCCTGCCGTGAATGCCAGCGCCGAAAGTTGCCAGCTGTGAGGCCTGCGGGATTGCTGAATCCGATTGACCCACCTGGCAAACCTTTCGACCAGGTCGGCATGGATCTTCTGGGCCCGTTTCCACTGTCATCTTCTGGCAACAGGTGGATAATTGTCGCCGCAGATTATTTAACGCGGTATGCTGAGACAAAGGCTCTGCCTCGAGGCACAGCTTCCGAGGTTGCCCAGTTTTTCATACAGAGCATCGTCTTACGGTATGGCGCCCCGTCGCACGTCATCACAGACCAAGGAAAAGCCTTTGGAGCACAGCTCATTGAAGACGTTTTTAAACTCTGCTGCACGACACACCGAAGGACAACTGCCTATCATCCGCAGACAAACGGCTTGACCGAGCGACTGAACAAAACTATGACTGACATGCTGACTATGTACGTAGACGTACAGCACAAGACGTGGGACGAGATACTCCCATACGTAACGTTTGCCTATAACACTGCTACGCAAGAAACAACACGCTTCACGCCGTTTTACCTCGTTTACGGCCGAGAAGTGCAGACTATGTTAGAAGGAATGCTGCCGTGCGACAACATCGATCATCTTAATCTCGCCCAAGATGCCGAACTTTTCGTGCAACATGCTGAAGAAGCCCGTCAGCTTGGCCGAGTGCACATAAAGAAACAACAGAGCATCGATGCGCACCGTTACAATCTCCGCCATCGACAAGTCGAGTTCCTACCTGGTGATCAAGTCTTGGTCTGGACTCCCGTGCGCCGAAAAGGACTATCTGAGAAGCTTTTGAGTCGCTACTTCGGACCTTACAGAGTGTTGCAGCGAATCAGTGACGTGAATTACGAAGTCCTTCCTGACGGAAGCCAGCCTCCCCGACGTCGAAAACCGCAATCTGAGATTGTGCACGTTGTGCGGTTGAAACCGTACTACAGCCCCTAATATCCGACGTTTCCAGCCACTTAGGTTAGATTTGGTTGTTTGTCGTCCCTCAGTGCCTTGTGACTATATCGTACACAAAAGTGATTGTGACAACAGCCTATGTGTTCGTCTTAGGCCATCTCGGCGCCCTCACGTCAAGCCTGTGTATTTTTTCCTTCTTTTTCATTTTTTTTTTTTTTGAAGAGGGGGTAACGCCACTTGGTGTGGCACAGCAAGGAGACTGGAGAAGAAGAGAACGAGGTTCGTCTCGGCTTCGCGCGTCGACGCTTACGCTTGCCTGGATTCTCATTCAGCGTATATTCTACAGCAGGGTATACGCGACAGTATCTATAATTCAAGAATAGCGCCAGCTAAGAACAAAGTGTAAAGGTACGCGTTGGTTTCGAAGAGCAATGTTTACTTTAGCTGATGTTGGAATCTTAATATAGATGTCGCAAGTGTGTGGACCGTTAGAGGGACCATGAAAAACTTTGAAAAGCTTCCCTGAAGGCGGGATCGTTGTCCGCAGGCTTTATCAATGTAGCAAAGACAGGTAAGCAAACATGTATAGGTTTGCAGTTTTACCACTCAGTCTGTAGCGCTAATAGGTATGTACAATCAGTATAAACGCGAGCGTGAAAAAAAAGAACTGATCGGAAAGTCAATGACGCTTAACTGCGGGGTAGTCCAGCGCACAATCGCTCCACAGCCGATTTGAAAGTGTGTTGGTGTCCCAAATATACATTTTTGAATCTGGAAATAGGCCCCTATTGCAAATACAGGAAAACCTTGGAGCTCAGCCATGCACCTTTTAGCTTTTTTTTTTCGTCCTATTAACGTTTCTATTTATGCTGATACTATACAAGTTTTTATGAGTTTCTACAGACGTTCTTTTCGATGCATCATCTCGTCTGCACGGCATCCCCGTGCCGAGCGCGCTCGCGCGTCTTTGCTACGTCAGACTATAACGTGGCCTTCAGAAGACTGCGTGCCGACCCCGAGTATCGTCCCGATACTCTGGGTCGGGTAAGTTTGGCTAAGAGCCCGCGAAGCCAACCCAAGTTATGCAAAGTTAAAGCTACGAACCCGCCAAGCCAAACAAGTTAAGCAACGTTAAAGCTAAGAACCAGCCAAGCCAAACCAGGTTAAACAAAGTTAAAGCTAAGAACCATCCAAGCCAAACCAAGTTAAGCAAAGGAAAGCAAAGTTGAAGCTAGGGAAGGCCCACCAGCTTTGCTGTTTGCCCAGTCTTCGCACCACTTAGTGTGAAGCTGTCCCTAATTTTTTTTACTGCTTTTAATTAGAATGAAGCCTTTTTCCAAGTGTACCAGCTAAAATAGTGTCATTTAAGCTGTATTCATCTGGATACCTAGCTCATACAGTCACCGAGACCATGAGCTGGGAACTAATAGGTCAGGTGAACAAAGCTAACAGGAGATTATGGGCGAAAAGCTAGCATTCTACTTGCACCTTTTGGCTGGCAGCTTGGTGGCAGCTTGAACTGAGGCCTTGTGATTTCCAGCCAGCCAAAATTTAAATTTTACTGGGACTGCTTAGCTGCCAGGGACACGCGAATACGGTATGAATGTGTTATTCACCGGGTGAAACCTACTGAGGTACAGAGCATCCAACATATGACGCTGGCAGCTGGTTGGTGTTGTGACTGCACCTGTAACAAAGCCTGTGGAGTTTGGTGCGTGTTTCTAGCCTACGCATTGCTCAGCCAAAATTTTGATGTACTAAACGCAGTAGGTCGCAGAGGCTATCGTATTGTACAGGCTATAATATTGCGACACCTCATCTGTGGCGAACCACGCAGGTGACAAAATCAATGACCTCGAATGTGCTAGTTTCAAGAGAAGTCTGAGCTGAGTACTGTTCTAGTGTACGTAATTACATATCTCTGCTCGCGCCTTTCCACAGTAAGAGGCGACACTGGGGGAGATGTTGGGTAGTGAGGTGTTGAACATGATAGAACGTCCTGCATGCATCCCTTCAACCAGCCCTACAGGACATCCAAACGTCCAGACACTTCTACACGTCGAGCTCTGAATTCGCTCTGTAGCGAGGAATTTTGTTGCCTATCTTCCATGCCCAAGGATTGCTATTTGCAGGCATAATTCACGTGATAGTAAAAGACACTCAAATTCCCGCGAGCTTTCACTTTGACGCGTATGAAGATGCGAAATACTGGCTCGAACAGTAGGACTCCACTGAGATCAATCAGTGAAATTCTGACCAGAAGCATTCGAACGTATACTTCGCCTCTTGAAGGTAGCGCCAGAACACGGTTTTAGAACCGCGAGGGACATTTGCCAAAGTCGGACGTGTTTCGCCGTCTATTGCCGTCAAACGTGAGTATGAACATGAGGGACTGTGTGCGAATGTGAGTGGAAGTGAGTATCTATGAGCTTGAGTGGGGGCCAGTAAGTATGAATAGAAGCGACTATAAACGCGATTGAGTGTTGGTGAATGTCAATGAGTGAAATTAGTGTTTATTTCTTTATTGTTGTATTTATTTGTTTGTTTGTTTGTTTGTTTTTTGTTTGTTTGTTTGTTTGTTTGTTTGTTTGTTTGTTTGTTTGTTTGTTTGTTAACTTACCCTCAGGATTATGAGTGAGTGTCCACGACTGCAAGTACACATGAGCGTGAGTGTGTACACAGCTTGCAAAAACAATGCCGATTGTGAGTTGGTATCCACTTTCTATGTCGGCCTATGCAAAATAACCATACCAGCTTGCACAACTGTTTTGATGGCTGATAAGCCAGCTCATAAAATCTCTGGTTCCGCGCGCCGTCTACTGCATGTTATCCCTCCCCGAACCTCGTTGTCTCGCTGATGTGGTAGAGGGCCGTCTATCTGTCTATTGCGGAAAAACTGAAGGCAGCGACCTCCAGAGGGAAGGCTGCTAGTCATTGAATTGCCGAAAATTCCCCCTTTTTGGGGAGAAAGGAGCAGAGATACCCAGAACAACCATATAGAGAATATTGTGTTAGTGTCGAGCTTCATATGTCCATTCATGGGTACGAAGTGACGGTGTCGTTGACACTGGTGCGGATTTTTTGATAATACTTGAGCAGTTGCAAGACAGGTTTGAAAAGGCAAGCGCAATTTCCGGGCCCTTACATTTCAATTGCTGAAGACAATTGTATAACGCCTACAGGCAACTGTAATGATGATTACATATGAAATTTTATGGCGTAAGAGCTAGGAATGGCCAAAGAGCGTCAAGAAATGATACTAAGTAGGCGATTGTGCGGCCAATGACCAAATGTATAAGTAAAGTGACTGTATAGACGATTAGAAACAGTTACTGTAAAGTGCGTAAAATATATAAGTGCTAAAATTATGGCAATAATCGGTGAGGTTTGCTACGACCATAAACGCCGTGCCTCTGAGCCCTCGAAAGCAAGGATCCGGAAGCATATCCTCGACAAAATATTACTATGGCAGTAGCGCTCCCTTGTGAGATCAAATGCTACAGATCTGTTCAGCTGATCATATGTAACGCAACATCATTTAAAACATTTCAAACTGCTTTGGTCTCAAATATTGTTCGTACGCGAAATATAGTACTGGATGGAGCCGAATCTTCTGTTGGTAAGCAAAAGGAAAGTGCCCTTTCCGTTCATTTTCTGCTTTCCGACATTCAAGCAAGACGTGGAATCCAGTCAGCCTCTCACCATGTCTACCACGTAACGAATTATTCGTTAACTTTTTGGGGTCGTTTTCCACTTCCGACTGCATCATACACCATGGCGCGGCTTCTTCTTTACTAACCTGCAGCATCCGGAGACTAGACAGAGAGATGAGCTGACAGGGATGTGAAAACCTCTGCGCGTATTTTATCCCGACTATAAGTCATTCATTTGTTTCAAACTATCAGTGCCTCATTCTTGTGGAGACGAGAAGATGACTAAAGGTGCAAGAGAGAGCTCCTGGTAGTTTCGATGGGTAAAAATATACGTCCGACTCAAACAAAATGCTTGAACTTTGTGTCTTCTTTTTCGAAATTGGGAATATAATAAAGATAGACAATTTATCGTGCAAAAAAAGAAAAAAATGTTTACTGGTGTCTTCGCCATTTATGCATCTTAATTTGCAGCGTAAAACAAGCGTAGTCACTGCTTCTAGCCATCGCGTTTATCTGAGCTGGCGTTCTCCGTGCATTTGCCAACATCGTGGATTTCCCATATAGTGGTATATTCACGAACCCATAATTTTGCGAGAAACGTGAAATGAGATTTTACAAGCCAATGTACGAGCGAAGCATGTGAAAAGTTTGATACTTGCGAACTATATATATATATATATATATATATATATATATAGCGAAGTCTAATTGACGTCAAAGTAGATGGCGTACCTGTCCAATGTCCAAGCACTCGTCGACACTGGAGCCCACATATCTGTGATGAGTGCTAGCCTACGTAGACGTTTAAAGAAGGTCCTCACCCCAGCAGCTGCACAAGTGCTTCGTGTGGCCGACGGTGGCGTGCTGGTTGTTTTCGGAATGTGTACTGTACGTTTAAGTATATCCGGCCGCCCTACTTCTGTTCTCTTGGCTGTGATCGACAACTGCCCTCACGACGTTATCCTTGGTTTGGACTTTTTATCCAACCATTATGCTCTCATCGACTGCGCAACCGGTGTCCTTCAGTTGGAACTGCCTCAACTCGCCGATGCTCCTAGCACCGCGCCGCCACCGCGCCTGTGCTCGCTTCAAGATGTGCGTCTGTCACCCGAGGCAGTCACTTACGTCGCTTTGACCGCACAGCCACAGGTTCCTGACGGTGAATATGTGCTTCGCCCCGTCGTCGACGTGCTTTTGAACCGAAACGTTGCTGTTCCGCATACGCTGATCACGGTTACTAATAATGACGTCGTTCTCCCGCTTCTGAACTTCAGCCTGTGCCCTCAAGTGCTTCCGGCCGGCATGTTCTTGGCCAGCGTTTCTAGCACGTCCGAATTTGACATTGAGAGTATGGATGCCGAGAGTGGATTATTAGCACCAATTGCAGCTCACAGCTCTGGTTCTTTCATGGATGACTTCACCAAAATGATTTCACCTGACCTCACCTCTGCTCAGGCCAAGGACCTCCGTCTCCTGCTCGAATCGTACGGCGACATCTTTGATTTCGGCGACCGCCCTTTCGGCCAAACATCTGTTGTTCACCACCGTATCAACACTGGAGACATGAATCCTATTCGTCGGCGTCCCTATCGTGTATCACATGCTGAACGTAAAGTCATCCAATCAGAAGTGGACAAAATGCTCCAAAAAGGGGTCATCGAACCATGAGCCAGTCCTTGGGCTTCGCCAGTCGTCCTTGTGAAGAAAAAGGACGGTACCTGGCGTTTTTGCGTCGACTATCGCCATCTAAACAAGATCACGCGCAAGGACGTCTACCCATTACCACGCATCGATGACGCCTTGGACTGCTTGCACGGAGCTACATACTTCTCGTCCATTGATCTTAGATCCGGCTACTGGCAGATTTTTGTTGATGAAGTGGACCGCGAGAAGACTGCCTTCATTACACCTGATGGTTTCTATCAGTTCAAAGTCATGTCCTTTGGCCTATGCAATGCTCCTGCAACATTTGAACGAATGATTGACTCTCTTCTGTGAGGCTACAAGTGGACCACCTGTCTTTGCTATCTTGACGACGTTATTGTTTTTTCTCCCACGTTCAGCAGCCACCTTACGCGACTCGCTGCAATTCTTGCGGTCTTCCGAAAAGCCGGCCTGCAGCTGAACTCCACAAAATGCCAATTCGGGCGCCGTCAGATTACCGTGTTGGGACATCTCGTTAATGCAACCGGTGTATACAACCAGATCCGGATAAAGTTCGCGCCGTTCGCAGTTTTCCTGTGCCTCGTTCTGCTTCTGACGTGCGCTGCTTCGTCGGCCTGTGTTCTTACTTTCGACGTTTCGTCATAAACTTCGCCGACGTTGCTCGCCCTTTGACAGATCTTCTACAGAAGAACACGTCTTTCTCATGGGGCCCGGAGCAGGCTCACGCGTTCGCCGCTCTCATCGGCTTTCTGACCACCCCTCCCATACTTGCCCACTTTGATCCATCTGCACCGAACGAAGTCCACACTGACGCCAGCGGCCACGGCATCGGTGCTGTTCTCGCCCAGCAGCAGAAGGGTACCGAGTGCGTGATAGCTTACGCCAGCCGCCTGCTGTCAGCTTCTGAGAGGAATTACTCCATCACCGAGCGTGAGTGCTTGGCTTTAGTGTGGGCTGTCGCCAAGTTCCGGCCATATTTGTACGGCCACACGTTTTCGGTCATTACAGACCACCATGCCCTCTGCTGGCTGTCTTCCCTCCAGGACCCGACGGGACGGCTTGGTCGCTGGGCTTTGCGGCTCCAGGAATTTCTTTTTATTGTCATCTACAAGTCTGGACATCTGCACAAGGACGCTGACTGCCTCTCTCGTCATCCCGTGGATCCTCCTGATCCTGTTGCACATGATCCGGAGACCTGCATGTTGGCTTTCACTGACATGTGCGACATGCGCGCTGAACAACATCGCGACGAGTCCTTGCAGGCCATCATCGCCGGAGTTCAATCTGGCAGCACCGACGGCCTGTGCCGCATGTTCGTGCTGCACGACGGCATCCTCTACCGCCGCAATATCAACCCTGAGGGCCCTGAGTTTCTCCTTGTCCTTCCTCGTCATCTACGATCCCTCGTTCTCGAACAACTTCACGATGCACCAACGGCGGGACACCTTGGAGTTTTGCGCACATACGACCGCGTACGACGCCGGTTCTTCTGGCCGGGACTCTACCGCTCTGTGCGTCGTTATGTCGCAACTTGCGAATTGTGTCAGCGCCGGAAAAAACCTCCCTTGCCACCTGTCGGCCGACTCCATCCAATTGAAGTTCCCTCTGAACCTTTCTATCGCGTAGGCCTTGACCTGCTTGGCCCTTTTCCGACGACGACTAGAGGGAATAAGTGGATCGCCGTCGCTACCGATTACGCGACACGCTACGCGATAACCAAGGCGTTGCCGACTAGTTGCGCAACTGACGTCGTAGATTTTTTCCTCCATGACGTCATCCTCCACCACGGTGCACCTCGACAGTTACTTACCGACCGCGGCCGCTCGTTCTTGTCTCGAGTTGTTGACGACCTCCTCCGCTCTTGTGCCACAGAGCCTAAGCTGTCCACCGCCTACCACCCACAAACGAACGGTCTTACGGGACGTCTCAACCGAACACTCACAGACAGAGATGATGTCGATGTACGTCTCCAATGACCACCGCGACTGGGACGCAACGCTGGCCTACGTCACTTTCGCGTATAACTCGTCCAGACATGACACCGCAGGATACTCACCCTTTTATCTTTTGTATGGTCGCGACCCTACATTGCCTTTTGACACCATCCTACCTTCTGTGCCCCGTGTTACAACTGAGTACGCTGGTGAAGTCATCGATCGCGCTCACATGGCGCGTCAAGTCGCCCGATCTCGTCTGTTGGCCTCTCAGGATATACGAAAAGAGCCGTACTATCGGCGCCATCGCGATGTTAAGTTCGCCCCAGGTGCTTGGGTGCTCCTCTGGTCACCATGTCGTCGTGTCGGTCTCTCCCAGAAGCTTCTCTCTCGCTACACAAGGCCTTATGAAGTCCTACGTCAAGTTAACGACGTCAATTACGAGATCTCGCCGTTACAGTTTGATCCGTCCTCAAGTCCGACGCCAGTTGACATCGTGCACGTTTCGCGGTTGAAGCCATACTTCTCTCGCAGTTCTTCGCCTGACATGCGCCGAGACGGCGCTTCAGCACCCGGGAGTTCTGTTACGGAAGGATAGGAGGCAAGAGAAGAAGATCGAGAGACACTGGCTGCTGCGTCTTGTTGCTGGTCAGCCATCTTGACCACGCTAACCCTACTCGTGTATATATTGTAAATACATCCAGTCTTACTCCCAACATCCCCGTAACATATATATATATATATATATATATCATAAGAAGCCAACAAACCGGGACACCAAGGACAACATAGAGGAAATTACGTCTACTTACTAATTGGATTAAAGCAATGATAAATTATTGCAAATTAAAATGGATGACAAAACAACTGGCCGCAGGTGGGGAACGAACCCACGTCTTCGCATTACGCGTCCGATGTTCTCACCATTGAGCTACCGCAGCGCCGTTTTCCCATCCACTTTCTGGGGCATTTAAGTCTTATAGCTAGAACTAACCCTGGGAGTGTTAGCCAGCGCCACCACACACAAACCTAGGCGGTGGAGGTGGAACATCTTTTTTGCCGCAGGCGTCACGAGTACGTGATCTTTTTGGGTGAAGGCAACTGGTCAATAAACCCACATATGCTACCTGAAGGCATAAATGTTACCGGATTCAAGCCCTCGTTATGTAATGAACGAGAAGAAAGGAAACCGGGGGGCCCGATTTTTATTAATCATATCATAAGAAGCCAACAAACAAGGACACCAAGGAGAACATAGGGGAAATTACTTCTACTTACTAATTGGATTAAAGAAATGATAAATGGACCATAAGTTGACCATAAGAGTCACAGGGGGAAGGTGGGGTGAAGTTAGGAACTTTGCAGGCGCCAGTTGGAATCAGCTAGCGCAAGACAAGGGTAGTTGGAGGTCGCAGGGAGAGGCCTTCGTACTGCAGTGGACATAAAAAATATGGGCTGATCATATGTATACCTAGATATATACATATACGTGTGTGTGTGTGTGTGTGTGTGTGTGTGTGTGTGTGTGTGTGTGTGTGTGTGTGTGTGTGTGTGTGTGTGTGTGTGTGTGTGTGTGTGTGTGTGTGTGTGTGTGTGTGTGTGTGTGTGTGTCTGTGTGTGTTATCCACATCGGCAGTGACTCACAAATGTGCAATGAACCAATATAGTCACTATGTCTACCTATAAACTTTACAATATATAATATATATACACAGAGCAACTGGTGGTGGAGCAACTGGTGATGGTGGTCAGCTGCGGACCACCATCAGTTTCACTTCGCTCCACGAAGAGGAAATGAGGCAGTGAGTAACCTCCAGCGCAACACTTTGCTATGTGAACGCGGTTCAAATCGCGGTTCCGGGACCTCAACGATGTGCGACGTAATGCTGAAGCGTTTCTCTCGCATTTACCGCTAAATGGCCACGTATTCATTTAAGTTTTATTTTTATTTTGTTTTTGTTTTTTTCGCCAGCCAGACCACTTCCGCAGAACTGTCAGACCAAAATCGCTGCGGCTGGTTCTGGCAGCCATCGGGTAGCCAGATCCATGCAACCCGAGAAAAACGAATGGGCGGCGGAAGTGCACCGCGCGGTAAGCGAAGCAGTCAGCGAAAACCAACATCTGGCTACGTGCAGTAACAGCCCGCGGGTAGCCAGAAGGGACAAATCGAAGAGGCCCACAGTAAAGTATAGAGTGCGTAAGTCTACCTTACTTTTTCTACACAGAATATTCGAAAGTTACACTGTCTTCTTACCTCTGTTGGCGCATCGCTTGTATTTACTTCTTGGTCACGTTGCTGTATATTCAGTGCAACATTTCCGTTTCCATCAGGGTGAGCTAAAATTCCAAGCGACAGAATTCCAAGGAAAACTATATCGCAGCTTGGTGAAAAGTAATGCATTCTCTTGCTTCAGTTTCTGTAAGAATACAAAACTGTCACAAACAAACCAGTTCAGTGACTCGAAATACTTGGTATATCCTAGCTACCAAGCTAAAAGCTGGGGGACGCATGTTACCGTGATCTTTTTATAGAAATTTGGATGACCCAACAGAAAGAACGAACCCGACCTTCATTTCTTTTCTTTTTTTTTTTCTTCCAGTGCACAGAAAATATTCTGTATTGCTAACGACAGAATCTATAAACATTTACTGCACGGGCTCAGCCTTCTTCAATTGCATATTTCCTAAGCACGTCAGCACGCAGCCCTTCCGCCTTTAAACTCTTGACTGTGAACTTTTGCGCCGTTTCAATACCGGGAAAGAAAATCGATATTTGCGCTTGTGCACCCACAAGAATGTCATCACGCGTAGGCAATCTTTGAACAAGAAGAATGTGACACGTGGTGACAGGCACTTTTCAACTAGAGAGAGAGAAAGAAAAAAGGCAAAGAGGGAGATTAATCGAGGACGTGCCCAGTTGGCTATATGCTTCGCTATATGCATAGCGCTTGGATTGGCACACCGCTTGGTACCCTGAACCCTCCGTTGCGCCTTCCATGCACTTTCTGCAATTCGCCTTGCCTATTCGCGGCCCGTTTCGTCATCTCCCTCAGCTTGGCTCCGGAAAGGCGATTGTCATGGCAACTGCCATCGTGCTTTATTTTTATTTATTTTTTTATGCGTTGGTTCGGGTTTTCTCTCGGCTGGCAGTGGGGGCTTCGCTTTAACAGAAAGTACGTTAACCGTCATGAGCTGCACTAAGCCCAACTGTAAGTCCTACAAGACGAACTTTAAATTGGCAACATGCCACAAAGTTGGATTAAAATTACGCTTTATTACACATATATTTGTATTGCAATGGCGTTGAAGGTATTTCCAACTGTTGGAATGCTAGGAGACCGGCTGCAAAAGAAAAATCGTAAGGCAACGCTCAGTTGCCTAAAGTATTCTCGTATAGCAGCCACAAGAATAAACGATAATAAAGACCTTCAGTACAAGTGCTTACATTTTTCAAAAGCAGAAAACGTGGCTAAAGGCAGAGTTTTTAACAGTTTTCGTTAGTGCGCAATAAAATGCAGGTTTTCGGCAGGAGTCATTGATTAGCCGCTTTGCACTGCCTTGTGCGTGATAAGTTCAGTGGAGCAATAAATATAACGCGTTCTTAGACTAGTATAAAAAGGTGGCAGCAAAATAATTTTCGAGTTTCCTCCACAAATTAATTTGTAGGTTAAGGCATGCTGACTAAAGGTTCCCTTTTATTTCTTCAGTACTTCTCCAAGCAGGTGGAATATGCTCCGGTCGTTTATCGCATAGTAAGACCAACTAAATATTGAGCAGTGAGGCGAAATCACAGAAACGTCAGGAACGCACGCCGATGAAACATCTGCTGTGATGGGAGGTTATCTGACAACATCTACGATTTTGTCAGTGGTGATAGTCAAAGCCGACAACCAGAAGTCTGATTCCGTGACCATGATGCACGGACACTGGTAGTCACTGCAGGAAAATCTCTCGCAGGAGCTGCTGGCCAAATGTTGCTGCTCGATCTCCTAAGAGGGCTTGCACGTGACAGAGAAGCTTTGTTGGCTGGCGGTCACCGAGTTCCTCGGCATAAATAAACTGCTGCAGACGCTTACATTCGTACAGCTTGGTAAGCTCGGAGAACAATTGCCTTGAGAGTGTCGTACTCATGTGTCGCGGGTCGATTACGGAGGACATCGTACGCTTCCAGCGCGACATCGCTGGGGAGAGGGGAACGAAGGGGGTCAAAGCGAGCATGTTCAGAGGTGATGCAGTGTAGTCGGAATAGTCCTTCAGCTTATATGCACCAAATTTTGTCATGTTGCGCCAGGAAAGGAGGAAGGAGAACAATAGTCGCATGAACGGCCGGTGGAGACTAGTCGGAGGACGGGGCTTCTTCGTTCGAAGCGTTGCGTTCGGGTCTTCCAGGTCACTATTGTAGAGACGAGACTCATACAACGCGAACGATTGTCAGCGTAAAAGCCAGTCTGCTTGCTTGTTGTTGTCGTTGCTGCTACTGCTGCAGCCGTTGTCGTTCCTTCAAAACCTGGCAAGTACCACGATGGGGGATGGATCACGAATCGCATGGTGGTACGTTCAGTTGTTTCTGTTATATCCTATCAAGCATGTGAAAAGAGACATTTTATAAATAGGGGATCGTAAAACAGCACCAGAGACTTCGTCTTCTTTTGTGCAAGGGTGCCAGGATAATGCTGCTCCTGAACACCAATACACCAGCGTATTTAACTTTGCATTTGTGTCCAGTTTGTGGGGTCGAGTTCCATTGTTGTACCTTGTAATAATCATGGGAGATTCAAAAGCCAGATGAAAGCGCTAGCGATGATGGCGGGAGTGTTCACCTGTTCCTTCGCTATGCATCTGTCTCATGTAACTCATGTAATTTAAAAATATGAAAGTGCCACGTAGTTCGATATAACCAAGGTAATATTCTTTGCAGTCTCTTCGAACAAGCCAGAATATTTTGTTTATCTTGCCTAATTACATAATTTAATATAAGTCATGTTTATAATATTATTATTATTAATAAATAAACAACTACACACCACTACCCAAATATTATATTCAGCAGAAAAGCGTAAATATGAAATTGTAGACAATCGTGAGAAATTGCCGAAGCACCTTTCTGTTGCTTAATACGTGGTGCATAAAGTATTTTTTCTAGGCCCCGAGGAAAACTGCGAAACCCAGAAACAGTTGAAAAGGTTGAAAATGTCGTCAACGCATTTCACGAACAGTCGCTTAAATTCACTGGCTGCTAACTTAAATGCCTTTCTTCCGCTTGAACTGCCAAGGTGTGAAGAAACTCCACATTGCACCAGCTGTGGCTTGCGGTTTCTCTTACTTAGGAGTCGCCTACAGCCCTTTCTTTAACATAAGCGCTTGTGATGAGACTATCGCACAATTGTCACAATTATCACACGTTGTAGTATGGACAGTCAAGGGTTGTGTACCATGCTACAGAGACTAGACAGCCGGCTACTGTCACAGCAAGAGATATTATGGCAGCGGTCTCAACGGACATATGCGCTAATGGCAGCTAAAGCACCAGTTCTAAGATCCTGCTAGCAATAGTGACGCTGGCTGCCTGAGTATTCTTTGCGTCATTTTTCATTTCCCTATTTATCTTTCCCCCCTTCAACTCCCCATATCTTTCTCATACCTTTGAAGAATAGGAAAACGGACTTTTGTTCATGTTTACCTCCATCATTTTTCTCTGTTTTTCACTGTCGAATTAACTGCCACTACAAACGCTGCAAATATTCCATTACAAATTATATGACATCGAATAAGTAGCCTTGGCCGTTAGACTTTTGGTACTCTTTCTGCCATACTCGGTATGCCAATGGATGGATGGATGGAAAAACTTTATTATGGCCCATTGGGTCACGCTGGTTTCCTAGCCCGAAGCGGGCCGCTCCCACGTTGGGACCGAAAGGCCTAGCCTATCGGCCGCTTCGCGGGCCCGTCGGACTGCCCATAGCTGTTCATTTAATGTGAAACTGCGTAGAGCTGCGTCCCACTGCTCTTCAGTGTGAAAATATTAAATTTAAAAGTTGTTAAGCAGCCTCACGCCTACATTTTTTCACATGAACGGCGCTGTCTTATGCTCAGCTTTCAAACAATTGCGATTATTACATAGCGATCTCAGCTCACAGTGAAGGGCTTGCGCGTGGCACACCCAACACTAGACAAAGGAAAGCCACTGATATACACCTACACAGAGCGCTACTTTCAACCACGTCTTTATTTCTGAGATCATAGCGACATATATGTCTCACTATGTGACTGATTACGATGTGCTCAGAGCATTTTTATTTGGCGATATAAATCATGTCTTTACAATAAAGTTATACTTAGCTGATAATGAAATAAATGATTTGCTGATGCATGCACCATTTTAGATGGCTTGGTACTATGTTTCAATGATGAGCACTTATTCAGCCGTGTCAGGGCCGCTGTTTTCTCCCGAGTCGGATGCGCTACACTCAGCACCTTCAGTATGACGCACAAACGAGGCCGACTGCAAACACCAGTACATATTACCTACGTTTGCTCATAGCCATGCTCTACGTATATGTCACTGTACTGTACATTCAAAGCAGCACTTCAAATGCCGTGGGGCGCATTCGCGATTTCATGCGAGAGTATTCCAATGGAGACTGGAGCACAGCGTTATGCAACGTAATGCATTCTCGAGGTTATTTCTTAAGAAAACCAAGCGAACACGACCTGTTCTCATGCTCAAAAATTTTATCGTTATTGGCTGCTTAGCTAATCCTCGTGAAAATATGCTCCTGTGACCTTTCCAAAGAATGTGGTTCGTCTTCTACGAAGAACTAAATGGCACTCATTCCTCACCTCCTTCCCTGCAATGCGCAAAAATGTCATATTCGCGTTTCCAAAGCACGCCTCAACGCTGGCTCTGCAAGTTAAGTTCTCGATTGCGAATTTTTAGGTAGGTCGAACTAACGGTAGCAAATTTCTTGCTTTACAAGCATGTTGGCGCAGGAACACGCAATTCGAGCCACCAACGTAAGGCGCATGGTGACACTTCGTTCATTCGAATTCGGCTATGTTCTGCATAGAGAACCTCCATTGCAAACGCCAAACGGAAATTCTCGAACGTACGCAACTTTGTATCGAGAACAGAAGGCTCGCGTCAGCATACGTTGTGCGCTATTTTTATTCGCGAAGCTTGCGCATTCAAGTCTCACGAAGACGTGAACGCTCAATACTTACAATTTTTGTTGAAAGGTTTTAAATAGCTAAATATTTAGTTGCATTTCTCTTGTCCAAAGTGGTCTTAATCACAAATAAACTATGGCTCTAGTGCTGTGACTTAAGCGGTCAGCAATGTCACGGTTCATGCTCCTCCTCAACCTCATCTCGCAAGTAACTAATGCTATTTCTCTGCCGAACGTCTTCCACCTGGTCATTTTTAGGCCTTCTTGATCTGTGTGCGTTCTAATACTCCCGTATAACTTATGCAAGAAGCGCAGACGACGACGACAAATGGTGTGATGCCTCTTCAAAGAAAAGGTGTAAAGGGGAAGGGCTCTGAATTTTTGTCCAACTTAGCCTCCGCACGCGACTGCCGTAAAGGAGCTTTACGCTGCCGGTGAGGTAAGCGCCATCTGGATGGTGTTTTTGCAAGGAAGTTACCGCGGTGCGCCACTGTATGAATTGTAGGAATGCTGGAAGAGTGATTTGTTTCGGCGTAAGAGAATTATGTTTTCTCGTATATTCCAATTACAATCCTACGTTATCACGTCTGTAGTTTGTGGTTATGTCATATTTTACTATTTTTCTGACGGATCGTATTTGAAGAAATTCAATTTTGTTCGCTAACGCCTTGCGCCACGCGGAGGGCCTGCGCGGTCGGGGTGGTTCGGGAGTATTATTTCCGCCAACGACGCCGACACCGATGCGGACGCCGGTTTTTCTGCTACACGTGACCCTTAACGCTGTCGCATTAAAGCGTCACTGAATGTTCATGATGGGGTCAAGGGAGGCGGGAGACTAGCCCCACCTGATCCCCCTTTCTCAGTCAGCCGCCAGACCTTGAGTCTTGGCGGCGTCTTCGGCGAGCTGGTCTGCACAGAGTTGGTCCTCAGAAGCCACTGGGTACGCGCAACTAGAAGCACTACGTATGTGCTATACCCAGTGGCCCGTAGGTATGTCCCTGGGGCCACTTGGTATATATGTGCCACCAACAGCGATGTAGCATTACCGGAAATTTTTCTGCCGAAAAAAACACAAGAAAATGAATTATGCAGATCCATGCACACATTTTGGCAACCCTGTCAGGCGAGTCTTTCGCGAAGCGTTAACAAAATGCTCTAAATGTGTCCGTTTCACTACTAGTTCTTTGACGTAATGGAAACTGAAGCGTGTACACGTGGTGTGGTGTCACAAGGAGGTGCTGCGCAATGCGACAACTCTCGCATATGCTTTTGTTTCTTCATTTCTTCTGTAATTTAAATGTTCCGGCCGCTTCTTGGCCCAGCCACCCCGTTCTGGTTATGAGCCATAGTATGTATATCGTATTCTTCAACAGCAGCGATAACATCAAAGAGCCAGTTAGCGTTGGCTCGATGCGTAGTGGGGAACAATCGCGAGTACCTCAGAAACATTCGTTTTGCAGATGCCATGGTCCTACTCATCAACACTGGAGAGGACTTATAACAAGCGATTGAGGATCTTAGCCGACAAAGTGTAAGGGCAGCGCTTAAGATTATTCCCGATGACAGAGGTAATGGCAGTCGACAAAGGCACTGTGTGATCGGTAGCCAGCCTCTAGGATATTCTGTGTAAGAGTGCATTTATCTGGGCCAATTTGTCACAGGAGTGCCTGATCATGGGCATACAATTTACAGTAGAACAAAAACAAAAGCACAGGGGTAGTTACGTAGTTGCGAGTTCGGCAGTGATTCCTAGCGCTGGTTTTCACTGATAAAACAGGAATAGCAGTAGCGCTGACATTTCGCCAGGAGACTTCAGCTTGAACACAAGAACTAAAAAAAAAAAACTTCAAATCGTGAAAGGTTATGAATGCAGTGAAAGGTCAGACGTTGACAGGCAGATGGAGGTTTGACGTTATCAGCAGTGGTTGAACACAGAAATGTCGCTTGAGCAAACGTTTCGACGAGGGGACCAGTGTTCAAGATAACTCCTTTCCTGGTAGTATTTATCTATGTGCAGCTCACTCTCCCTCGCCCTCAATGGAAAGGAGGAGAACAATATGGTGAGGGAATTCAAAAGCTCTCAAAACGGAAAGTTATAAAAATGAGGCTGGGTTGGGTTTAAGGGCGTTTATTTGTGATAGAAAACAAAAAGAGGTAGAATTGGTGCTGTAAAAAGGTTAGATCATGGTTTTCGCACGTAAAACGTTTTTTTTTATTATTTTTAGAATGTTAATAATAAAGACGCGGCCCGATATATGCGATGTGCTTCGAGTGACATCATTGTGCGTATTTGAAGGATGTTTTCATAATTTCAATAGCACCTGCGTCACAGAACATCAAACAATAAATACACAACCCAAATTGGTAGCCTTTTCAAGATATGTCAGATATGCGCTGTTCCAGAAAACAGGAAAGTTCAACTAAAATACTCATGTGCTGAGGCAAAGGTTGAAAGTATGCGTAGAAGTGGCACGTCAATGCAACAACATTTCAGGGAAATCCTCGATAGAGCGTCCTAAGCATTCTAGTTACAGCTTCGGCTTTAGATTGAAAGCTACGTTACATCCGCAGAAAAACAAAACTTTGACGAACGTTCATGGTAATAGACAGTTTAGAATAGGGGCCCCAAACGTTTTGGGGCCCCAAAGAAATAGCGTCGAAGCCACTGCGCATGCGCGAGATGCAAACTGCGTTTGGGTTTTCGTCGGGCACGCTATTTCACTGATTTAGCGGGAGCCCCAAAAGCTGCCCCAAAAGCTTTGCGTCAACAAACATGGCGGCGCCATCGAAGCGACGGCTCAAACCGAGCACCAAACTGGGCTCGATTCGTGGTAATGCGTGAAATTCGTAAGCTAGCAGAAGTGACTGCGATTATCGCCTCCTCTCAACTAACGCATGTGATCAAGATTTATTCATTAGACGCCCCTGATTCCGAATTCGATTGGCGATTTGATGACTCGTAGGCCTAACGTGGATTAGCTTGGCTGGTGAATGCACGTAAAGTTGGTTACTCAAAATTAAACGCAACAAATTTCATGCTGCTAATAGAATAACCTCTAAATTGTAATTAAACGCAAAAATACAAAAGTCAAAATTGCTCTTCTTATCATAAAATGGTATAGTTTATTTTAATATTTCTAATGCATTGACACCGTAGTGGGGCTGCAAGCGTATGACGCTATCCGCAATCGCAAAGCCATATTCTAAAACTCTTCACTCTTGCATGCCCCAACGCTAACACCCGCAAAGCTCTTTGGGGCCCCAAACGTTTATGGGCCCCTATTCTAAAATTCTCTATAATGACAAGTTGTTGCCACAAAGAATCGTATGTTATTCATCCAGGAAAATAGGAGAAACAATTTAGCAAATAGTGTCGCTGCATCTTCATACCTAAATATTCGCCTTCTAGATGGATCGCGCGGATCAGAGATACCAGTTGTATCAACCATTTGTAAATAATAAAGCGAAGCTTTATATATCTAGGCAAAATCCTACATTGGTCGGCAAAATCGCCTGTGTGCAGAAAACTATCATCATCAGCATTCGCTTAAGCGTCATCGTCTTCTTCAAACAATTGCAATTATGACGCATCCTATTCAACACAATCTCTGGTTTAGTTAATTTTGCTGATTTAGCCATCGGCACGTGCTACTGAGTGTGTACTCATTTTTGATCAGTCCTCCATCATGAGTATGCGTCACTGTGTCACAAGAAGTGCCGAATCTTGAAATTTATGGCGAACCCAGAACAGGGTTTAAAAATATGTATTGTCTTTCTTTATCTCTCTCTCTCTCTAAAATGCAACTATGTATGGATAGTACTTGTCTGTGCATACACCTGTCACCGTCATTCTTCCAAGCATAATTTAGTGCCTTGTGGACGGCGTAGTGCATGGGCATAAAAATTAGATGATATATTTGCGACATTTGCGCTTGATCAACATAAACATCGCATGCGTTTTCACATTGCATAGGGTGAAAGTACAATTGCAGACACCACCGTTAGATGAACTCCATTTAATTAACCGCTTCACTAAACATACGCTTCACATAGATTTCAACATGTACATCATATCGGATAAGCCGTTGGGGGCCGGTAGCTGAACCTGAGACTTCGTTCTTAGCCAACAAAAATCACCACTCCTTGTTGACGTGTGCTTTTTGTTTCCGATTCACTGTTGCATGGGCATTCTCAAGCAAGCGTTTTTATAATTAGTTTTGGTTTGCTTGACGCTACCTGTCTCTCTCTCTCCCCCCCCCCCCCCCCCCTTTTGTTTTTCGTTTCGGCGATCGACTTGAAGCGGGTCTAGATGGTGCGTAGCTTACGAGAGCAAACTGCCGCACAGAAATGACGCGCGCAGAAACCGAGTATGACACAGGACGCGCGCGCGCTGTTTTGTGCGCGTCATGTGTCATTCCGTGCGCGTCTTTTCTGGGTTTTTCTTTTCTTCCAAAAGCGAAGGCCGCTGGTGCCTTTTTTTTTTTTTTTTCCAAGGTCGAGGCGGCGTCGGCAGCCGCATGTGGGTGCAGCACGGAAGCGGCACGCTGCCGATCCTCCGCGCTGGTGCAGGCCGCGCGAAGTTCGCCTTGAAATTTCCCTCCATGTGAGCCGGGCTTTACTTCGCCGCGAGTTCTCGTGCCTTATAGTTAGCGCCGAGACGGCGCCTTTCCAGGCGGGGGTTATCTTACGGCGCAACCAAGAGTGGCGGCAGTCAGAAGACGATTTGACGTGTAGAGGTCACTCGGTCTCGACACCATCTTGTTTACATATCGTTGTCTCTCTTGTAAATAGTCTAAATACATCTTTTATATGTGACAACAATATATTTTCTTGGCATTTTGACCTTGAACTACGTGTCTCAAAAGCTTTCCTTTGCTCCATCCCAGTCAGCTTCCTCACATTCCGTTGACTCATTTTGGTACATCAAATAACTACTTATTACCTAAGCCCAGCACTAATTACCCTTATAAAAATGACTATTGAAATGTTGTTGGCATATTGTTGAGGAATTGTTGACACAATAGCCTTTCAATAATGTCTCAATAGTTATTGAACGTACACAACAATACCTCAACAATAAAGTTGTTGAGCGCTTCACAACAGTAAAGTCATTGACTAATTGTTGTTGACATATTGTTGAATAATGTTGAGTACTATTGAGAATTTTTGAGCAATATTTACATTAAATATATATCTGAAACACACACATGTAGACGTGTATGTGTTTTACACATATATATTGTTTTATTGTTCACTTAATCACCACTAAATATATAGAGTGTCACATAACTTGAACCAAATGCCTATCTCTCGAGTCGTAACTGGGGGAGCTTGTGGCAAGACGACGTTGCCGCAGGCGTTCTGCTTCGTTTGCCCTAAATTCAGGGTCGGCGGCTCTTCGCTGACGTTTCGCCTGGGCTTCGGAAGCCGTCACGCTAGAATCAGCATGCTAGAATCGGACGACAAGCTTTGCTTACGTAAGATATGCCTTTGCTTACGTAAGATGCTTACGGCGACAAGCTTTGCTTTCAGATATATATTCAATGTCAATATTGCTCAACACTTCTCAATAATACTCAACAATATTCAACAATATGTCAACAACAATTAGTCAATGACTTTACTGTTGTGAAGCGCTCAACAACATTATTGTTGAGGTATTGTTGTGTATGTCCAATAACTATTGAGGCGTTATTGAAAGGATATTGTGTCAACAATTCCTCAACAATATGCCAACAACATATCAATAGTCAGTACTCCATTTTCTAGACAGAGGAAGGGCTGGTAACTTTGTCTCTTTGGGTCCCACGTATGACAAGGGCAGTTCAAGGAAGGGTTACAGGTCCCCGTGCCCACAGGGGATATGTGCCATTGAGCTTGGACCCTTTCTGCACTGCCTCCAGGATCGGCCCACATGAAACGGGTGCCATTGATCTTGGACCCTTTCTGCACTGCCTCCAGGATCGGCCCACTTTATCTGCCCCTGTATCTATCTGCCTTTTGAACGTCGCTATTGGAAATGACAAAACTTCAGCATAATAGAAGTTACAGCTTGAGTGATATTGTCAAGAAACATTGGGAAGAACTCGCAAGCAATATTTTTTGTAATTTGTTTGGAGAGTAACTAGCATATGTAGTAAAGGGTTGGTGCCAGAGACCGCCTTTTTTCAAGTTTGACTGGTTGCTCGGATGATCTCGTTTTGTTCTCGCAACTTTTCATAGTGGTTTTTGATGTGTGGCAAAGTCAGTGTCAAGCAGACACCATTTACTATTTTATTTGCTCATATGTTTTGTTTATATCAAGTACAATGCATTGCATGTACGGTACGCTATATTGCAGTCTACGTCCATGCCACAGTTGTACTCGTGCCTACGGGTGACAAAATTTCATTTTCAACTTGCCGGCATGTTCTCGTTTGATTGCCCGGATAACAGCTTTGGCTTTTGGCTCAAGGTCACTTGAAGATCGCCGACACGGGA
>NC_051164.1:21208190-21327420 GCF_013339745.2 Dermacentor silvarum | reverse complement strand
GACTTCGCCAGTTAACTATCGTGTCGCGCCCGTTGTTACGCCTTTGGACGGCCGCTGCCGTACCAGAGAGATTGTGCATGTTTCACGTTTAAAGCCTTTCATGCGGCGTTCGCCGCCATAGCCAGCGGCCAGGTTGGCCGCTTCCATGCGGTAATTGTGTGAGCATTATATTACCCCTTCATCTTCTTCATCTGTATATACTCATCATCATGGCCAGCGCCATTCGCTTCAGCGCGCGGCCTGCATAATAAACCGTCGAGGTTTTACAGCTGTCTCGCAATATATATATATATATATATATATATATATATATATATATATATATATATATAAGGCTTCCGTCTTGAAAAAAGCGTCAGTTGCACCTGAAAGGCGCAGAATCGATTGCGATAGCAAATCAGTGGACAGCTATACGAAGTACGGATAGCAGTTCTGTCGGCCGCATACACTTGTAAACATAGGCACACTAACTAAACTAACTAGCATGGTGTCACACGCGCATAGGCAAACATGAACGCATCTCACTCGATGAGCGCGGAAACACGAAGTCAAAACGTTGGATTGAGTCAGCGCGGCAGCAGCAGCGAGCGAATTGAGCTTCTAGCCGGCGCTCGTATCTACGCGATGATGGCTTTCAAGATACAGCCACGGCCGCTCGATGAAAACGCACATGTGCTGCCTGCCGTATGCGGCAGAGACGACGTAGCTCGCTTAGTGTTCCAGGCCACCGCAGCGGCGCCACCGGTAGGGGAGAGCAGCCGGAGATATTTGCGGCGGATGGCGGCATAACAGCGCATCTCGCGTACTCTCGCCGGTATATTAAAGGGCGGCAACCATATTAGCAAGCGTGACTACGAAATGTACCATGTAAGCGACGTTTCCACCAAAATATAGCAACTGTTCGTTTATAACTAAAGTGATTGATTGGGCTACTTATGATTGTCCGCGTCTCTTTGTTTCCTCTTTAGTTGCCGTTGCGCTGTACACCCTCGAAGATGTTCGTTTATGCAACAGCTATTTCTGCAACAGCACAGCCGCTTGTTGACAAGTGCGCTTGTTGATGATGTGTTTTTCGCTCTAGAAAAAAGACGTTGAGAGTAACGGGGAAGTTATTACTGCTCGATTGTCCGTGTAGGAAAAAGAATACTCAATGTTGTAATAACAGGCGCAGGACTTTCCTGGCGAGAGGCTTTTGCGCCTGGCGTACAAGTCGCTCAACTAACAGTTTAACATCTCCTGCCCAGTTTGCAAGAAACCGTCGGAAGAGCTTTCTCAGGAAAACGTTGCAGACTTCCATGGCTGCGAATCATCATCTCTTCTTTTCAAGCGCGGCCGCTTCTTCCTTGGAGGTGGCGTGGTCCTCGTGCTCATGTAGCTGGAATACCCGGGGAACACTGTCGCCACCGCTGTTGGCAAAAGCACCCTCAACTTGGCGGTCGCCTTGTAGTCGCGCTCTGTAAAATGCAGAGCACACACCAATGACCTGTGATTTGAGTGCCATATTGTTCCTATTCCGCCAGGTCTCTCCCGGGAAATATCTCGCAGCCATGTTTCCCTGCGTCGCTAGGGAACTCGTGGTAGTGGATTTGGGGGTCATTCGAAGCATTCGTCGTACGCAGCGGCACGCAACAGTTGCGCTGCATTGTGCCGCAAGCATAACAGATCACGCAGGCGTAAACTGTCTTCATTAACACTAAGCCGTAACGACGCACGCGAATAAAAACAACCACTGAGCTGCCCGCACTTTTTAATGCTCGCTCCTTCGCGCCACTGCCTCGCGCGTGCTCTCCCTGACAACTAGCGCCCTCCTCGTGAAGCGCGGCGACAAGTGTAAACTCCACTTCCACGCTCTCGCTCATTGACGGCGGCGCGACGCGGCAGGCCGCACCTGTGCGTTTTGATCGAGCGGCCGTGATGCAGCCGCGCGGGCGGGCGCTTGCGGCGCAGAACGCCTCCCCCCCCCCCCCTCCCCCCGGAGCCTTCCGTCCAGGCGGAAGCGCGCGGCCCCTCCACCTTACTACCCTCCCTCCAGAGGGTTGTACGCGACTGGAAAACTGCGCACTTGCTTCCCACTTCCCGCCCTTGCGTGCGCCAGGCCCGGTTCATCATCGCATGCTTTCACTCGCACATACAACGTACGGCACACGGCGACTTTATACAGAACTTCGCGGCGACGACGATGGCGACGGCAGAAATGCGCCTGGAGTGTCCATATAATTGCTATCGCAATAAAATAAATAGTGAGAAATATCACGTCAATAAACCTCTAACGGCTAGTTCTCTGAGGATGATGATGAATAAACATTTATTAGGCCCAAAATATATTGGTGGTGCCCACAGGCACCAGACGGGGTGGTTCCCTAGTTACGGGACCCATATGTTCCCAGTAGCTCCTGGCCCCTGTCCGTCAGCGCGAGCTGAATCGGTAGGGCGGGGCTGGTTAACAAGGTCTCCCATCGCTCAAGGGGTTGGGGATTGGGGGTGTTGGCGGGAAGGGGAGGAGGGGGGGTCTTGAGTTCTGTGCACTCGGCCAAGATGTGCGGCAGGGTGCCCTTTTCCCTTTTGCAAAAAGGACAGAGCGTATCATGTTCCGCGGGATACATGCGGTTCATCAGTACGGGATGCGCAAGCGATCCCGCCTGCGCTCGACGCAGGATGGTCTGTTGTTGCCTGGTGAGTTTGGGGTGCGGTTCTGGCAGTTTGAACCTTTCCTCTCGGTACATCCGGGTAATGTCCCGAAAGCTGGTAACCGGGTGCGGTAGCTCTTCCGGCTCGTGCTCTGCCCGGATTGACATTTCTCGGGCATGGTAGTCGGCGATGGTGTTGCCTGCTACCTGCGAGTGAGCCGGGACCCACACGAGCTCTATGGCTCTTCCCGGAGGCTTGCACTTGGATAGAATGGCTCGGGCCGCGGAGGAGATTACCCCCCTGCGGAAGCTTCCGTAGGCTGTCTTTGAGTCGGTGACCACGGTGTCCACGCTCGGTTGTGTGAGTGCGAGGGCCACGGCCGCTTCTTCGGCAACTGCGGGGTCTGTTGTCTTCAGGGACGCGCTGACGATCAGCCTGTCTTTTGAGGTATCCACCACCGCTGCTCGGTCACTGTGTTTTCGGAGCGAGGCGTCAGCGTAGAGGACCCTGGGGTTCTCTTCCAGCTTCCGGGCCATGGCTTTAGCCCGCGCGGTGCGCCTCTCGTCGTCCTTGCCTGGCGTCATGTTCCGAGGAAGAGGTTTGGTGTGAATGGTCGTCTTCCAGTCTTCCGGAAGGGCCGCCTTGAGGGGTACTGGCTCGATCTGCCATCCTATCTTGCGTAGGACGGCTCGTCCGTGTTCCGTGTGACTGAGCCGGATTCTCTGATTAGAGAGTTGGGCTTCGATGAGCTCCTCCACCGTGTTGTGGGCGCCCATGTCTAGCAGTCTTTGCGTGGACGAGTATATGGGCATGCCCAGTGCTTGCTTCGTTGCCTTACGAAGCATCGTGTTTAGAGTGTCCCTATTCGCCTTCGTCAGCTGGAGATACGGGGCGGAGTAGGTAACCCGCGACACGACGAACGCGCGTATCAAGCGCATGGCATCGTCCTCTTTAAGGCCTCGGTTTCTGTTAGACACCCTCCGAAGCATACTGAGTACTTGTTCGGTTGCAGTTTTGATCTTTGTGACGGCGGCGTGTGCCTTCCCGTCGCTTTGAAGCAATAGGCCGAGAATCCTACTCTGCTGTGTTGGCTTGATGGCCGTTCCGTCGATGGTGATGATCACGTTCGGCGGCAGCTCCTTCTTTGGTTTTCCCGGTTAGATCATGAGCAGCTCCGATTTCTGGGGAGCGCAGCTCAGTCCGCACGACTTGGCGTATTCGTGCACGGTTGTTGCCGCCCGCTGCAAGGCTTCCTCCATCCACGCATCGGACCCGGCTCGGGCCGTCCATACCGTAATGTCGTCGGCGTAGAACGCGTGGTCCACGCCTTCGATTTGCTTGAGTAGATCGGGCAGGGGCAGGAGGGCCAGGTTGAAGAGCAGGGGCGACAAGACCGATCCCTGAGGGGTGCCCCTATCGCCGAGCTCGACAGGGTCCGACTTCTCCTCACCTATCCTGATGGTAGCCGTTCGGTCTGACAAAAAATCTTTTATGTAGCCGAATGTCTTTTGGCCACACCTGGTCTTGTTCAGATTTTGCAACACGCTCGCGTGGGACACGTTGTCAAACGCTCTCTTCAGATCTAGGGCAAGTATCCCGCGCGGCGCGTGCCTCGTTGCCTGCTTGACGACCAGTTCGTGGAGTTGGATCATCACGTCTTGGGTGCTGAGATGTTGCCTGAAGCCGTACATCGTTTCCGGCATCTGATCCGTTTCTTCGAGGTGCTTCTGCAGCCGGCGAAGGACCATGCGCTCCATCACCTTCCCCACGCAGGACGTGAGGGAGATTGGCCGCATGTTGTCTATCGTGAGGGCCTTGCCGGTCTTTGGAATGAAGCGGACCTCTGCGTCCTTCCATTCCTTCGGCAACCGCGAGTTCTCCCAGGCTTCGTTGATGTGCTCTAGGAGGACGCGGGCCGCTGCACCGCTCATGTTACCGAGTAGTTTGTAAGTTATGGCGTCCCTGCCGGGTGCACTTCTCTTATTACTTTCATCTATCGCTGTCCACAGTTCCGTCATGGTAAACGGCCGGTCCAGCTCTTCGTTGTCGGGTCCTTCGTACCTATCGGGCACCGGGTACTGGCCCTTCTCTGTCTTTAGGTACTTCGCCTTCAGGTCTTCCAGGAGCCTGCGGCCGTCTCCCTTGTACGTGTTCAATACTTTGGTAAGGTTGCGATTGGTCGCAGTTTTGCTACTCAGCGGGTCGATCAGATGCCTCAAGAGACACCACGTCTTCCACGTCGAGAGCTTGCCCTGCAGGCCATCGCAGGTCTTCAGCCAATTTTCCCTGCATAGTTTGGCCGCGTGCTCGGCGATCTGTTTGTTCAAGACTGCTATGCGCTTGGCCAGCTTTCTATTGTGTCTCTGACGTTTCCACCGCCGCGTTAGTGAGTGCCGGGCCGCCCACATGTGGGTCAGTCGGGAGTCCACGTACGGTGTCTGCAACGTCGTTGCGATTTCTTGGGTAAATTTTTGGAGGGCCTTCATCTGGTCCCACGCCCATTCGGTGTAGGTCTGCTTTCTTTCAGCTTGTCCCAATTCTTCCTCGGACGCCTCTTCTTGTTCTTGGGTAAACTTTCTCATCTTGTCCCAATCCGTGATCCGCGCCCTCCCCAGCACAGCCCGATATCGGGAGCCTCGAATCGTGATGCTGATCACGCTGTGGTCAGACCCCAGGTCCACTTCTTCACATCTCCAGGAGACGTCTAGTGTGCCCGATAACCACGACAGGTCTGGCGTAGTGTCCCTCGCGGCACTGTTGCCTCTTCTGGTGGTTACGTCCGGCTCGTTCAGGAGGGCCATCTCGTGATCCTCCATTGCTTTGGTCAACGCTTTTCCTCTCTTGGACTGGAACTTATAGCCCCACGTTGTGTGAGGGGCGTTAAAGTCGCCGAGGATCAGGAGCGGCCTGGTCCCCGCCAACCCTTTCGCGTGGCTAACGATGCGGTCAAATTCGTACTGCCGTTGTGACGGCCGGCAGTACGCGCTCATTACGAATACATTGCCCGAGCTGCCAATTTCTCTTGCATGAATTTCGACCAGCGTGTGCTCGCAGCCACCCTGCGCCGTGACATGTTGAGTTGCCGCCACGTTGCTGCGGACGAGCACCGCTGTTCCGTTCTCCGTGGGGTCAGTGTAAGTGACGTACCCCGGGAGTCTTGGTTTCCCGTTTGTTTCCTGTAGATCAATTACATCAGGCTTGTTTTCTTGCCCGTCAATGTGTAATAGTAGTTCCGCTTCTTTGTTACGAATCCCGCGGCAGTTCCATTGGTAAATTACGGTGGTGTTCCTCCCGGTCTTCTTCTTGTGCTTCTGACTTGGTTCTGCATCATCCTTTCCGGACGTCTCGAGTCGATTGCGCTTTTTTGTGATGGCGTCTTTGACTCTTTCGGTCCGCTCCCTTTTCAGGGACGTGAAACGGTTCCTCAACGATGTTGAGGCTACTTTTAGCGCTAGGCGCTTGTGCTTCACCGCTGGTGTGTTAAGCTGATTCTCGACAGCTTCCAGTCGGGCGTCCATTTTGCCTAGCCTTTCGTAAATTTGGGAGATTGCGGCCAAAATGGCCGTTAGCTCTCCTTCTCGCGGGATCTGTGTCGTTGCCGTGGTCACGGTCTCTGAGGTCGCCGCTTCCTCTCCGCTCGCGGAGCTCTCATCGGCGTCCATCGCCTCTTGATTATTTGGTGCACGTTGCGTGGCCCCAGCCTCTCCCGCCGTCCGCCCTAGGCGGGGCGAGGGGGGGTCCCTCCGCGGCACCTTGCGCAAGCCTCCGGCGTTGTTTGCCGCCGTGGTGTTGTTTTGGGGTCTTGTATTTGCCGAGCTGCCGTTACTCGCCAGCGTTTCAATCTTATTCATAAGAGCCCGTATTTGGGCGTTCTGCTCCTGGATCTGAGCGTTTTGGCGCTCTATGATCCTCTTAAGCTCTGTCACTTCGCTGCTGTCCTTTTGCGGATTCGTTTGTGAGTTAAGGGGTTGGGAGGGGGGGAGGGGTGGGAATTCAGTGTCACTGGTTCGAGCGACGGGAGACCTGTTGGTCCAGCCCACCTTTTTCTCGGCGATCCCTCGGCGTCCGGTTGACTCACTCCGGGACCTCGAACTGGCCCTGGAGCTCGAACTGGCCCGGGAGCACGAGCGGCGGTTGCCGCCACCGTTGCCGCCGCCGTTGCCGCCCCCGGATGGTGTCTTTGATCGGGAGCAACTCTGGCGGCCATTTCCCTTGCCACTGTTGTTGCTGCTGCTGCGGACCGGCGTGTGTGACCGGCCCCGTTGTTTGGAGGCGCTACGGCGGGGTCCGCCAGCAGGACCTCTCTTGTCTTGGTTCATTCTCCTGGCGTCTTCTTCCTCCGCTCGGCGCCGTGCCCAGCGCCGCCGGCGGACGACGTAGGGCATCTTGAAGCGGGCTCTGCAGGCCTTGGCCGCGGTCAGGTGATTGCCTCCGCACAGGCCACACTTCGGGACACATTCGTGGTCTTCGGCGGGGCTGGCGATTCCGCACCCTCGGCAGATCGTGTTCGAAGGATCCGGGCACACATCCATTCTGTGGCCCACTCTTCCGCACGCATAGCATAGGTCAATTTGTTTTCTGTGCAACGTGCACTCCGTGAGCAGGTTGCCGTATTTCACGTAATTGGGTACTTTGTGCCCTTCAAAAGCAATGACGACTGATCGGGTCTTACCGATTCGGTTTGCCTGTAGGGCCGTTGGGTTATGCTTGTGCACAACATTGTCCTGAATCTCCTGGGCCGTATCCTCGAGCGGGATGCCCCTTATGACGCCTTCACCGTGCCGTGGGGGGCCGCTTCGTAGGTACTTACTTCGTGCGCCGTGCCGCGTATGTCGATCCTTCCTACGGCAGCATATCGATCGGCGTGTTCTCTCTTGGAGGTGCTCACCACGACAATATTCTGCTGGAGGTTGAGGCACACGACGTCTTCACTTGCTTCATTAGCGGGGATCTGTGCCGCCGCCGCAATTGCACGACTTAGTTCAACACGGGTCACTTCGCTCACGTGGAGCCCACCTCGTGGTCGTAACACGATCTTTATGTCGCCGCGCGGCAAGTCTGGCATGCGCGCGCCCTTCAACAATTTGCCCTTGTTTACACGTTTCGCCCTTGAGTGACGTGTATCGCTGCCAGGGGCGCCACCGCCGAGGTTGTTGCTCCAGCTGTTGACATCAGCCGTGACCTTGGCGCCATCTTGGCTCGTTTGAAGTACGGGATTTAGGCCTAGCTTGCCCATGCCTTTTTGCCTGACTCTCTCGCCGGCAGTTTTCCAGCCTTGCGCTCTTGTGCACTGGTCCGGCGCAATTTTGATGCCATCCACCTCTACACGCATAGCGGTAGTCATTTTGGGTCAATGCTCACTTGCGTAATCACCAATGGTTCGATGTTCCGCTGGCGGCTTCACCGAGGCTCGGGCTGGGCCTACCGCTCCCCCGGCCAAGGCCGAAGTCGACGTTAGGCCCAGCGGCGGGCGCTCCTCTCGGGTACAAAAAAAGTCCTCTAAATTCGGAAAAAGCGGTCCCCTACCTCGGAATTTGGGTTCCCCGGTAGTCCACACAACTTCATGCATCCGGTCGACGCACTTTCATTAAGGTGCGACTCAAAAGACACCGCAGTTCTAGAAAGAAAATACGGAGCCGAGGTGAGATGCGTCCGCCTGCTCCGCCGGTAACTTCTTCCTCTGAGGAATTCGGCATTGCAACAACAAACTTTAGATAAACATTCTCATTGCAACAAATGTACGCGAACAAGATTCTCATTCTTTTAATCCAGCGAATAACCTTTCAGAAGCGTTCAGCTATTCTCTTACATTTACCATCATTGCCGATGATTTCTGCAACAATTTTTTGCTTCTGCGCGGTCGCGGACGCTCTTCTCAACCATGGACCTGATGACTCCGAGTGTACTCCGCTCTCCGAGGCTGCTTGAAAGCCGAGGAGCACCGTGAGCTTGCCGGCTAGTTTTCACCGATAACATATGCCAGCAGGCATATCAGTCCATATACTGATGCCACATTTCTCTCCACTCGTTAGGTTAAGCTCTGGATCCTCGACACCTCATCTGTCCTTACCATTATCGCTAAACATGGTGGAACGGTCCGTGTTCTGGAGAAAACATCTCCCATCAGTTATCTCGCCGAACCAGTCACGCCTTTCAATGCGCACCTTCGTAATCGCGTCTGAGAAAGTGTGCAGGTCGATTGACTGAAACCATACTTGCTTGTGTTCTAGTTGTGCCCACTTGTCTTGTCCTTGAGGGGCCTGGATGACTAGGACCAATTGCAATTGACACATGTACCCGTTCCAATTGCATCGCCAAGCGTTCCACGAGAGCTGGTAGAACTCGGGAGACTAATAATATGTGGCAACAGAGTCACGGCGTGTTTGGCAACCGAATCTGCTACCTCATATACTATCAATATACTTCAACCACACATAGTCATAACTTATATTAATATTATAGGTGGCGTCCGCACCTCACGCCTCTGTAACAGACTACCTCAGACTACCTGAAACGAATCTCGAACGCCATTGTTTAACAGTACAGCAGGCACCGGAAAATAGCTGCCATTTTAAGAAGACCACCGATATATTGACAAACATTTCTGAATAAAAATTTGGGGTTTGATGTCCAGAAAAGATACACTGAGTTAAAAGGTCGCCATAATCGAGGGCTGCGAAATAATTTTGCCCCACGGAGTTCACCTAAAGCATGGAAGACAAGCGTTCTTTGCGTTTAGCCCACATTGGTACGTGGCTAGGAATCGAATCCTCGTCCTCGGGCTCATCAGTGCAATGTCATAGCCACTGAGCGACCACAGCGGGTAATAGCAAGCAAAATTGCTCATGTGTACTGAGATTTGAATGCTGTCTTTTAGTGACACGTGAAATCTAAATTTTTCGCTTAGCCCACGTCCCAGCAACACACTCTGCGATTTCGGCATCTATTGACACTGGGAGATGTGCCTTGAGGAGGGCGCTGCGAATGCTAGGAGGCTATAAGGTACTGCGTCAGACATTTTCTCTCCATTGTCGGAAATCTCCAGCAGATCGAGAAACGAGTCACAGCCATTGCAATAGTCGTGTACATTGCAGTTCAATGCAGCTTAACATAGACAGACCCTTGATAATAAGCGGTAGCAAACCGACTACATGTCTACGTCCTCCGGAAAGAAGGGGACGTCCTTCGACGATGAAGCCAGCTGACCTTATGGGAAACGCAAAGGCGCTTCCGTAGCCCTGTTGTGACAACTGTTTTAGGCGCTCATTCCGCACACGACCGGTCATCTAGAACAAAAAGGCGTGACGACGATTTCTTACCTCCCAGTAGAAATGGTAACCCGTTCTATGAGCTATCTTGGTCTGCAACGCCTTGAGCTTCATGGGCATTGCCAGTTGCTCGAGGGACGACATTGTCTTCTTCTTAGAGCGGAAATTTGACAAGTCGCAACACCAAGAAGACTTCTAATTGAAGGACAAAACAGCAGCTATCGCTTTGTGAGTGCTGACGTAGTGTACGGAACGAGTGAAGATCAGCGAATATTCTGGAAATGTGCCTCTGTATTCTGAAACGTCGAGCACAGTGGACCCGTTCATCAGCTCACCTAGACACCTGTCATTGCTGAAACGTAGGTCAGTCAAACAGCTTAATCATGAGCCTATTTTACTGTAACCTGGCGCACAGTAGATGTATCTATCATCTCAGTAAGAGCCTGTCTTGCGCGTTACGAGATGCGCATTGGGTCTATCTATCAACACAGCTAGGTTTCTCACTTCTTTCTAAGGCTATGCACAGTAGATCTACGCGTCAGTTAGGCTGGGCGCTTTAACTTATTGAGACGGTGCGCAGAATGGATCGATCCTTAAGCTCTGCTTAATCTTTGTATTTTACTTTAACCGTGGCACTCAGACCTTGTGATGAATGCGTTCACGAACGTGATAGAAATATAGGTAAGGCATATCTGCTGGGATGATTATACTACTACCTCAATCTCTAAAATCAAGCCAAACACAAAATTAAAATTAAATTATGGTGTTTTACGTGCCAAGACCACGATCTGATTATGAGACACGCCGTAGTGAGGGATTCCGAAATAATTTTGACCACCTGAGCTCTTTAACGAGCATCTAAATCTAAGAGCACGGGTGTGTTTTCGCATTTCGCCCCCATCGAAATGTGGCCACCGTAGCCGGGATTTGATGTCGCCGCCTCGTGCTTAGCAGCCCGACACCATAGCCACTAAGCAATCACGGCGGCTTAGCCAAACACAAGACGTGCAGCTATTCTTCGGGCGTAAACAAGAAGTTACCAGTGTACTGTTTACCTTAGAGTGTCTACAAAGCAATCAAGGCAGAAATCCAACTCATGAGTGCATAAAACAAATTTCAATATCAAGTGGAACGCTCTTCCGCTGCTGCCATTTGTTGTTATGCTGGCACCCGTTTTGCAAAGTTACTTATATAGTAACTCAGCCACCATATCAACCGGGTGTCAACTTTTCTTGTAATACACGCTCCCTGTAAATGCTGCTCAGCACCCGAATAAAAAAAAGGCAGTAAAAAATTGCGGCATAACCCATCTGAATATGACTGTAGACGATACTGTGTTAGCACTGAATCAATATAGCGACACACCATATCGCCATCGTCGAAACGAGTAACGTATGAGGTACACTGCAGTGTGACTCCTTTTCAGCGCTTCCCTAAGAACATTCGGTGACATCGGGCCTGCGCGAGGCCTCCAAGATGCGTGGCAGGCGAGTGTTGGTCTTGATGGTGAAAAACGTTTATTGGTCGTACAAAAAGTACGAGGAGGTATGCTCGGGGCGACGCTGAAGAGGTCGCCCCTTACAAACACTAGGTGGAGTCCCTAGTACGGGACCCCAGTGGCGGTAGCCGCAGCCGAGTGCGCGCGAACGCTCAGAAACGCCTCATGCGGTAATCGGGCTCCTCTCTCGCGCTTTTTTCCTGGACACGCCGCGCCATCTACCGGCACTGCCGAGAAGTTCGAGCGTGGCCTCCGAGACGAGAGGCGTGGGGCACCGATGCCTGCGAACGCTGAAAATTGTTGCTTCGCTTGCAGCACACTCGGTGGCACATCGTGATTCCAAGTGGGCGGGAGGTTCAGTGAACAGCGGCACATACACAGTGCATTCATGGCGCAGCTCGCTGAAGCATTGGGTGAAAGGAGGTCATTGAAAAGTGTCACCCAGTGCACTTGTGGCGCTGCCTGGTAATGCATCTTGTTGCTGTCCTCGAGGAACCACTGTGACGTGGGTTCGATTCAGCTCAGCATTGGAGAAATTTAAGGGATCCTTTTCGTCATTGTAGAGCGACACATTCCCAGCAGAACATTCCTATTTATTTATTTATTTATTTTTATTGTATTTATTCAATACTGCAAACCTTGTACAGGTCCAAGCAGGGCGAGTAAAAAGGTAAACAAGGCAAATACAACAGAGTTAATGACGTTTCAAAAACATCAAATTGAGGCGAAAGGCAATAAAGAATCATTCCAATCAGTTACAGTGCGAGGAAAAAATGAAAACTTGAATAAATCTATTCGTGCAAAATAGGGTGTCAGCGAAGTAGGATGATGGTGGCGAGCATGCCTTGATGTAGAAGATGATAGATAGGGTGATGGATTGATTGCTAGGTGCCGATTGCACAGCAAGAAAAGAAATTGTGAACGTAAAGCTTTCCTTCTTTGTTCAAGACATTGAATTCCATTAGCCTGTATTATTTCAGAGGGTTAAAAAAATTCGAGTAAATAAACCGTACAGCCTTCCTCTGTACCTTTTCGAGACGGGAACTATTGTGATTAGTAAACGGGTCCCAAACCACGCATGCATGTTCAAGTTTAGGTCTAATTATTGAATTGTACGCAAGTAATTTTACACTCGGGGGTGAGTTTTTAAGCTTATGTCTTAAAAATATAATTTACGGAACGCAGAAGAGCAAATGTTATCTATATGTAAATTCCAAGTTAAAGTATTAGTAAGTGTAACGCCTAAGTACTTATATTTAGTCTCTTCCCGCAATGGCACCGTGCCTAGCGTGTACGCAAAAGAGAGCGGGGCTTTTTGCCGAGAGAAGCGAAGAAAGACAGTTTTATCAGTATTAAGTTTCATATCCCATGTTTCACATCATTCAAAAATGTTAGAAAGAGCGGTATTAAGATGGTTATGATCGGTAGATGAGGTTATTTCTTGAAAAAGCACACAATCATCCGAGTTGGCCTCAAATTACCCAAGGTGCCCAAATTACCCAAATTACTCAATTACCCAAGTTGGCCTCAAAGAGGTTATTTGAAGAAATGCCACAGACTCGGTGGCATTTCTTTCTGGTGCAGCCTTGAAACGCTTACCTTTGCATCTCCTGAAATAGTTAATCTAATAGATTCCTGTCGTGCTAGGGATCAGCTACCTACAAATTACGCAAAACAGCATTCAAGGCTCAGATATAAATATTTAGGATCGCTTGAAAATTGGTATCAAACTAAATACAAAAATGAATCCCATGGATAACTAGACAAATTTTGCACCTCAAAAGAAAATTGATGTATTTGAACAAACAAGGTGCGCCCATTCACATTTTTTAAACTACTCAAACGATACCTTATGCAGCATTGCTGGGTTCAAGAAATCATTATTTTCAACATACCCTGCCGTAATTTTAGCGACATTTACCCAGAAGTTCTGGGCATTTTTGAGTAAAAAGAAAGATACTGTTGACGAAATGGAATTTACGCGAACAGTCGGACCATTATAATGCACACTTTCAGAGTTTTTTTTCTGTCCCTGTTATAATAGTTATACACGCCTGTGTCCTGTTCTGAACTGTTGACATTGTTTCACTGCCAGGTTTTCTTACAATGCACCTTAACCTTAGAAATGAAACATCACATGACCATGGTGGCCTTCGAATGGTGTGCTTTTCTGGCTACGCTGAAATCCCTGCTTTCACACAGCACGTTTAGTGCCTCTACACAGAGAAAAAAGACGCTGCGCTGTCAAAGTATCGTCCGGTATCTCTTACTTCTTCATGTTGTTTACTTGAACATAAATTTGCTAGCTATATAACCAAGTTATTCACCGACAACACTCTTTTCCTTTTGCGAAGGCATCAGGAAACTCTTTTCTATGGTCACAGAACTAACCACAGTAATTCAAGAGTTTTGCAAGCGCTCTCACTAAATCTGGGCAAAATGATGCAATTTTATCAGAATTTCAAAAAGCTTTTGATGTTGCTTCACATAAAAAAGTAATGCTCAGTCTTTATAGTGTAGTACATTGGCCTCCCCTGCTTCATTTAAACTATATTTCCATCTATTTATCAAATGGCATCCAATCTGTTTCCATTGAGGGTCATTGCATTCGTCATTTGCCATTTACTTCCGGGGTAATAGCAGGTAATGTACCGGGATCGCGCCTGTTTTTCTTTATAATTATGACATGGTTAACGTGCTTGAAGGGCCAGTACAAATACGAATAATTGAAGACGCATGCATATCGTATCATGCAATGGCTTGCGAGAGGACCAAGACCTTTTTGAATGTTAACCATAGTAATGTTTGCTGAAGGTGTAAGCAATTATGTAGACTACCGAAAATTGCGGCAGAACCCATCTCACGATGTCTGTCCACGGTAATGCGTTAGCATTGAATCAATATAACGACACAACCCACTGCCACCGTCGGAACGAGGTATGTGCAGTACGTGTGCTGCAGCGGCACAAACTCCATCTCACTCACAGAGCGCGAGCGACGTAGACGTAGAGCGTAGCTCAGCCAGCTCGATGTCACACTGTTGCGCTGTCACGATCTCCTCGAAGCCCAGCGTACTTGCGAAAAGGCGTCTGCGGCAGTAATCCCGGGACCTTCACTGTAACTCTAGCCAACCGTGTACTCCGAGATAACATTCAGGTGGCGAATATCTCTCGAAATGTAAGTAGTATGGTTGCCATGAAAAGAATGAGAGGCGCTTATGATCCGTTAAAACGTGAAAAAAAAATTGTAGGACGCTTAAGCTTCGCCTTTATGAGTGGAACGCGATAGCATTCAAAGATCCCTGACTGCTTCTCACACCTCCCGGCAACTGCGGCTTATGTAACCACAATGTTTACCGCGAAACGCTCGCAGTGAAAGCTATGCGCGAAGTCGAGCTTTCTGGTAGAAACGCGGCCTCTTGCGTGGGCCGATCTTCGGTTATTAAGGCGGAAGCCTTATGTGTATCATTGTTCAGTTGACCTTCAACGTCCGTGAGCGAAAACCGTGTCACCGAAGTGAAATCGTGCACGATGACGACTCGATGTAGTAATTTTCTTACTACACCGCCTCCGCAACGTGTCTCAGCTTTGTACAAACGCTCAGGCAATCATTGTGATGGTGTGCGGTTAACCGTCGTCATCGTCTCCTATGAGTAAGCAAACAACGCTCGTGCAACAATTTTGATGGCACGCAGGTACCCGTCGTCAGGGTGTTGAGAAAGCGTTAATTCAGGCACTCGAGCCCACGACCTTGAGTGGGAGTTGAACCCTCGAGCTTATGTGGGAGTCGAACCCACCACTTTGGCGTTAAGGCGAAGTTAAGTAAGGCACAGGTAATTAATATAGAGTTAATTAAGACACTCGATCTCATGTCCTTCGGTGTTAATTAGGGCGAGGTTGGCTAAGGCACAGTTAATTAAGGTAGCGTCAATTAAGGCACTCTAACCCGCGACCTTTGGTCGGAAAAAACAAGTAATAAGTAACAAGGCATTGAAACGAGAATCTCAATTTAATTACCGCTTGAGCGCGCAGGCTTTCCCCTTCACCTTCTTTGGCGTATGCTGAAGTGACTGTCAAGTTTTGGTTTGCATGTTTAATATTTCAATCTTAGGAGATATAACATAAAAGGCATGCGCTGTCAGTGTTTTGTTTTTATGTCATTTGTTTTTGGGCTGCCATTCTCAAAATTCCAAGTGTGAGGAAGCAGATCCACACGCTGAAAAGCCCAGTTGCCATCGTGTGGCTCTTACGTAGTTGGCTTTCTGGCAGCGCCCTACCTGATGGTGCTGCGTTTGTCGCTGCTGCTCTACGACCCGAATAAACCCCCTTGACAATTGGTGGAGGTACGGGGTACAACAGGAAATCTGGAACTACAGCCCGTCTTCACTATGCCGGAAGAGGGACCACCACAACCACAACCCGCTTCCCCGATGACTACTGTGGTCAGCCCAGGCCCGTTCCGTCAACGCGACCCATCAATCTTCAGCGGTACAGAAGACTATGATGTAGAAGGCTCGCTGACTACGACCGGATGAGCATCCACAACCAGTGCGATGACACCAAAAAACTGAATTACGTGTCGGTTTATTTTAGTGGTTTCGCCAGCGAGTGGACCTGAAACCACGAACGTGATCTCACGACGTGCCTTCAAAAGTAACATGGCGGAGGTATTCGGGGGCCCCGCCGTTCGCAAGCGTCGCGCCGAGCAACGTTTGCGTGGTCGTGCACAGCAGAGCGGGGAGACATTGACAAGTTACATAGAAGACATTGTGGACCTCTGTAACCGCTCTGGCGTCACAATGGCTGATGCCGACAAGGTCAGGCATATTTTAAAAGGTATTGAAGACGATACCTTCCAGATGCTGTTGTCGAAAATTCCAGCAACATTGTTTGGACGCATCAGTCTCTGCCACAGCTTCGGTGAACTACGCAAACAAAGCCTAGCCACCCGTCAATCTCCCAAACCCGGACACCGCAAATTTTGGTATCATCGTCTCCGTGAAGTTCGGCGGGATAGATGAACACCACTTTCATCAAGGTGGGACAATTATTTGCGAATTTCTGGGAACTTGAAGATTTCGCCGACCGCCGCGGCGCTAGGCCTAACAGCAGCGAGGCTTCCGCCAGCCCCAGCCGGGGATTCCCCGGCGACGGCGGCTCCTAAGACTAAGATCCTGCTTCTGTACAAGTTACGCGTGGATACTGCTGAACTCAAAGACCTTCCTCCATTCGAAGAATTTTTGGACGATATGGTCCGAATATGGCGACGCACGCAGAAGCCGCCCTTTCCAAAAGTCGCCAGCTCCGCCGCCCAGCAACAGGCACCGGCTGGGTCCGTGCATGCTGCGCGCGGGGGCAAACCTAGCGCGGCCTTGATGGGCGGGGCCCGCAAGCCCCAATGGCGGCCGCAGCAGAGGCCGCGAATCGGGCGCGACAAACTCATAGAACACAACGCTGGATCTGACGGCGACCTTCGTTGTGGAGTGTGGACACAAGGGATTCGCCTACGTAAGAGGCTTACTCTCGAAGCGTCAGGCCCTCCTCAAGGTTGAGGTTGACCAATACGGCCTATACACCATGGGCAAACAGGGCACTCTCCATCATTGCAATTATGAAAAGGGGCGGTGACAAGACCGCTCCTTTTCATAATTGCCATGATGCAGCTTCGTCATCCATTGGGCCGGGTGGAGTGGGTCCATCAAGCACTCTACGCGGATCACATTACAATTTGGACTACTGAAGAGAGCCTTGGGGAAATGGAGGACCACCTCCAACGGGCCGCCTTCATCGTCGATTATACGCTCGCTGTGGTCTCCAATGCGCTCCTGCGAAATCGGAACGTTTGCAGGTCAGCACCAATAGCAATGACAACACGGGTTTGCGTATCTCTCTAACGAGATGTCTTATCATAGAGGTAGAGGAGATCCGGATCCTGGGCCTGTTCATCCATAATTGACTCAGCCCGGAATCCACTATCGTCAAACTCCAACGCGTAGGTGAACAGATCGGACGTATGACTGACCATGTTTCCAACAAACGCGGCGGGTGGCGGGGTATGGGCGAGCCTTCTTTAACTAGCAGGATCCTCTACTCCGTATCCTACCTTCGTACTACGAATCAACACGACGAACGCATCGATGCCACCACTAGGAAGGCTACAAAGCGAGCTTTGGACCTCCCGGTGGCTACCTCCAAAACTAAGTTGTCGGCGCTGGGAGTGCTCAACTCTCCTACCCGGAATTGAAGGTAGCCCACCGCGTGAAGCGATGCACGTGACTCTAGCAGACGGTATTCGGGCGTCGCCTGCTATACCGCTTGCACATCCAACACGAATGCATTCCAGAGGAGACATGCAGGCTCCCGGAGCTGTGGCGTCACAAGCTGTGGGTTCCTCCACTTCTACGCAACATGGACACGTAGACACTCGAAAGCAGACGAGAGGCGCGCGCTCGGGCGCTCGAATACCATTACGAATCCAAGCAGGGTGTATGCTACGTTGATGTGGCAGGGCCGTCACCCACTCGATTCTACACGGCCACCGTAGTTTACCTGGACCAACTCGTTAACGGCCTCTCCTATCGAGCATTTCAACTCCGCGTAGGCCGAGGAGGTTGCTGCAGCGCTTGCCGCCTCAGACCCAAAGTCTAAGGTAGATCGTCACAGATTCGCGCAGAGCCTGCGAGCACTAGCTGGTGTGCGAGGCCTCACCTCTAGCCTACCGCATTTTTAAGCGAGCCGTGAGGGATTCAGACCCCTACCCCAAACGCATCATTTGGACTCCGGGCCACCAGAGCCTTAGAGGTAACGAGGCTGCGGACAGGCCGCCCAAGGGCCTACCCACGGGGCGCCTCACCCAGGCTCTTCCACTTCAGCGATTAGACAACCGCTTCTGCGGTTCAGGGAAATTCTGGTAGACTATTGCGAATGTCATCGGCTTTTCCCGGTCCCTGCTAAGGGTCTGAGTAAGGCCGATGAACGAACCTTGAGGCGCCTGCAAACCAACACCCTGTTGTGTCATGCAATAGTGAAACATTTTGACCCGGAAGTTGATGGGCGATGCCCTCACGGTGGGGAAGGCTCAGATAACTTTCACATTGTGTGGACATGTCAGATGAATCCTTCCCTTCTCCCTGGCATGGGAGGCATGAGAGAGAGAGAGAAATAGAAGAGAGGAGAGGCATGGGAGGCAGCCCTACAACGGGATGCAGAACGACGGTGTCAGTGAAAAGTATAAGGTCTCACATTTCCCCGAAAAAATGTTACTGAATTCGCAGTAGAAGGAACACGGACGCTAGCACTTGTCGACAACGGCGCTGCACTTTTAGCGATAGATGCCCGTATTTAGCGCTTTCTGGACTATCCCTTCGGATTGCGTTCCCCGCCGCACGTCGAGCCATCCGGCGCCTGCACCGCTCGTGTCGTCATTCAGGAAGTCCTGTATGTCATCGAATCCATCGTGTATCCATCATGTTCTCACAGCGTTATATTAGGCTGGGACTTTCTTTCCACACATCATGCGATTATCGACTGCGCCCGCTGGGGGCCACGGGGACGCCGACTGCGATATCGAGAAGTTTCTGGCCTCGTACGGAGAGGTTCTTGAACACTACAGGAAAGAACGTATGAAATATCCACAACCCCACGGGCGGCTGGACAGGTCCCATGGAGTCGACCTGAGGCGGTTGCAGACGGGCACTTTCACCGACCCCTACCACCTGCACCGACTGTGGCCCGCGCTGCACCCGTCGCCCCAGCTGCCCGTGGTGCGAGCACGAACGGGCTAATATGGCCCATATACTTTGGGAATGCCAACGCCCTGAGGAAGAAGGACCAAGATGAAGGGGGAAGACAACAGCAGGACCCTCTGAAGCGGGGCGCCTTGCTGAGAGATGGCAAGCTGCCCTCCTCAGCGAGGCACCCGAGGATCAGGAGTGGGCCGTCCAGCGGGCCAGGGCCATTTCCGAGGATCTCGATAGATTTTTCTCCGGCGATGGACCCCTGGCAGCCTAGCACCGGGCACCAACAGCCATAACCGTTGGACAAATAAAGTTTATTCATATCCTATCCGCGCCAAAATCGAGCTGTTTCCGTTTTCGACAGATATTATCAATGAAAACAAGGACCCCTGTCGCAAAAATAATGTTTCAGAAGACACCGTTATACCTGCCCGGTCTTTTTCTCTTGTCAGCATCTCTTGTGACTCTGTAGATGACGGCACAGCACCCTCCGCGCCGTCTGAACTCTTAAGGCCAAACTACACGTATACGCATGCCAGCGCGCGAAAGCTCGTGCCAATGCGCATCGCGCATGCGCAGATGATGCAGGACAGATCGTACTCATCGAAGCGCAGCTCGAGCACCGATATACAATGTTTGCGCACGCCAATAAACAGCGTTGCCCAACTACGACGGCACCCATGGCTCCAGCTTCAGCGTGAATTCTCGCGATGGCTACGTTCTCACTGTTAGCTATGTAATTAGTAAATTAGTTATGCACGCCGACGATACTAACATATTCCTTAAAGCTGCTACTATAAAAGAGCTCGAATTGAAAGTTAGCAATTAGCTGAAGCAACTCTCTTGTTGGTTACAACAGAATAAGGTACAAATGAATTCTTCCAAAACAAAATATATGATATTTGCTCCTACTGATAAACTACGTAGCTGCAATGCGGTCATTTTTTATATATAGGATGATAGAGCAGGTAAAATGTCAAAAATTCTCGGGGTGTGGTTCCAAGAGGATTTGGCCTGGAACGTGCACATCGACAGACTTGCTATGGAACTAAGCAGAATTGTTGATTGCTTATACAGACTGAGCACTGTGGTTCCTCCATGGTTGAAAGGTTCATTGTACTACGCACTCTCTTATTATCGAACCTACTGCATATTAATTTGGGGCACTACTTCGCAAGAAAAAGCTATAATAAATTGATAGTACTGCTAAAAAGAGTCTTACGTGCATTCGAGGGATATCATGGCCTTGTACAACACTTTAGAACCAAACCATTTTTTATAAAGCATTCTATGTTAAAGGCAAACCAGATGTATTACTACAAGTTGATGCAATATAAATCACAGAATATCCGGAATGTACCAACGAATCTGCACTACAGCCTTCGACAACATAGTACGAGAACCCCCCAAATAAGAACCAATTGCAGAAAACAACTAGTCAGTTTCCAGGCACCTTCACTACTAAATCGTCTACGTAATTTTGAAGATCAAATTATGGAAGGTTCGAATAAATCATACAAAACTTTTCTCATCCTGAACAATATGGAGTTTGTGTGATTAGAACCGCAGTATAAATTGTCAGTCTTTTGTTTCTTTTGTATTCGGGTTGTGGTTGGTCTGAAACAAAATGTACTTTGGGTATTGGCGGATTCTCATATTTCCGGTAGACATGTTCTGTTTTACGAAAATAATATTCTGTCTCATGACATCCCAGTTGATTTCGGTATGTCTGTCTGATACCTGTTGCTGCAGAAGCCTTTGTCAGGTCACATGGTCTTTAGCTTCTGCTTCCTTCCTGTTGTAAACAGGAGAATTAAATTCATTCATAATCACTCGTGTTCATCACCAGTAACTATTTAAATGAGCTTTCAATTTCTCTAAATTCACATGAAATGGTACTGGTGAGCACATAGCATCTCCAGTTACTGAGATCGTTCTGTGATTCCAGCGACCATATGCCTAACGAGACGCATGCGCATAGCAGCAACAGGATGGTTTCTAATGGACTGTCTTGGCTTGGGTATGATTGGCACGAGGCACCAGACAAAACTATGTCAAAAATGCGAAACGATGTCTATCAAGGCAAAGATGTGAGCGAAGTGGGCGCGCGCTGGCGCGCGTCTTGTAGGTTCAAACCACCCTTACTCGCGATGCGCGGTAAAGGCACGGCGCGTGGGCGCGAGCTTTCGCGCGCCAGCACGCGTACGTGTAGTTTGGCTTTTAGTTCTCCGCCGATCACTACCACTCCCGCTCGCCGTTCTCGAGTTACAAACTCGCGCCTCTCTCACGTGCGTGTCAACCCCATCGGCCGAACCAATTAGTTTACGCCGCCGTGAAAGCCTTCGGAGAGCAGAGCCATGGCAGAGCCACCGGCCTCACCTTCAATCTTTGACAAAACGGACGACTCCGCTCATCTTGCCGCTCTCGAGCGCAGCGCCTCCTTAGTTACGAATCTGTCTCAAACCGCGGCACTACGCAAGGCTCCGTGCTATCTCCACTCCTATTCAACCTTGCCATGCGAGGCCTCCCTCCCCTCCTCGATCAGATCTCGGATGTTTGTCATGCTCTTTACGCATACGATATCACTGTCTGGGTTACGACAGGCTCCCTCGGAGACTATGAAACCCAGTGGCAGGAAGCAGCTACCACCACAGAGCAATACGTCCGGCGTGGAGGCCTCACATGTTCCCCTGCCAAGTCGGAGCTACTCGTTGCCACAAAACACGCTCGCGGACAGAAAGACTTGTCTCTTAACATCCCATTAGATGCGAAACCCGTTCCACGTAAATCGTGCATAAATGTGCTCGGTTTCACTTTACAAGCCAACGCCAAAGCAACACATACCGTTCGCCAACTTAACACCCAATGTAACCAAATCATGCATATGCTTCGGTGGGTGTCTAACCGCCGACATGGCTTCAAAGAGGCTGAAGCCTTACACCTTGTACAGGCCTTGATAAACTCACGCCTACTATACCACCTACCTTATCACAACCTAACGCACACGCAACGCGCACGTATGTCTACCCTACTACGGAAAGCGCAGAAACTTGCTCGTGGCCTTCCTATGCACACGGCTACTCTTAACCTGGAGCGACTTGGGGTGACTAACACAGGAACTTATAGAAGCCCACCAGGCCGCCCAGCTGACGCACTTGAGTACTACGCCTCAGGGACGGAATCTGCTTAGTTCACTTGGTTGCCCACCCAGCCCTAGTGTCCTTACATCTACGGGCCTTTCCCCAGCAGCGCGTGCCAAGCTCACGGTATCTCCTATTTCCCGCCATATGCACCCTACTCGCCATACTGCCCGCCGGGATCATCGGTCGGGTTACTTGCGGCGCGATTATCCCGTGGGCTGCAGCACTGTTCGTGTGCTCTTCACTGACGCCAGCCCAGCGGATGAACGTGGGGGAGTCACGGTAGTGGTAGACTCTGATCTCATGACCGTATTCGCAGCCTCGGAACGTACATTAACCAACATCTCCCTCCTGGAAGAACGCGCGATTGCTAGGGCAATCCTTTCCACCTCTTCTCTCCCTCCTTCTACCCCCAATCATATTCTCACAGACTCCCAGGCAGCTTGTCGGCGTTTTCTTTTCAACACTTTACATCCTACTACCACGTCCTTACTAGAGTCCTTCCTATCATCCACCTCGCATACTTTTCGGTTGGTATGGGTGCCTGGGCACGCAGCGATCCCCGGTAATGAGCGCGCTCATGCGCTGGCCCGAGAACTCTCATACCGAGCCGCTGGGGATCGTTCTGCCATCATCCGACCACAACCTTTCTCGTACGCATCCCAACTTGCTGAGATGCGCCTAACTCGGCAACACTACCCTCCACCTCATCCTTCCCTTACTCGCCGACAGGCTGTCTGTTGGCGACAACTACAGAAGAATACTTTCCCGACGCCCCTTTTCTATTCCTACCTCTACCCCTGCCATGGTCCAGCTCAATGCCCGCACTGCGGTGACCGCCCCACCCTACTGCATATGGTCTGGCTTTGCCAAGACATTCCCAAAGTCCCTCCCGTTCCAAACCCCACCCTCACCTCCTGAGAGGAGCGGCTGATCGACGCGACGGAGACTGGCAAGCAATAGCTGGTCGACCGTGCCGAGGCAGTGGCTGCTATCTACGGGGCCCCGGACTAAGGGCTCCACCTTTGAAGCACAACTGGTCTCCCCAATATTGTAATAAAGTTTATTCTCTCTCTCTCCTTAGTCACTGCCGCCTTCTTTAACGCCATCTATTGCCAGTGACCTTATGAGGACGCAGTGAGACCAAATTCTTCACTTGCTCCAAGGTTTCTCTTCCTCTTTCGACTGCCAAGCAACGTCACTCGGCAGCGCAACGATTGTTTCGCACACAATCGACACTGGGAGCCATGCACCCACTCGGCAGCGTCCTACCGAGTATCGGCAAGCGAAAGACGTGCTATCGATGCCCAAGTTAACGATTTGCTCAAACGCAGTGTCATTCAGCCTTCTAGTAGTCCCTGGGCATCACCTTTCGTCCTAGTTTTAAAAAAAGACGGCAGCATACGATTTTGCGTTTATTATCGAAGGCTTAACAATATTACCCAAAAATGTGCATACCCGTTACCACGTATAGACGACGCACTTATCTGTTTGCAAGGAGCGGAGTTTTTTTCCTCCTTAGATCTCCGCTCTGGCTACTGGAAGTTGCCCATGGCAGAATCTGAGTGTTCAAAAACCATGTTTGTGACACCACACGGCTTGTACGAATTCACTGTAACGCCGTTCAGGTCTGTGCTACGCGCCCGCCACCTTTGAACGCATGATGGACGGCATCCTACGCGGCCTGAAGTGGCATACTTGTCTCTGCTACATCGGTGACGTCTTCTTTTCCCCAGATTTTCCGACCCATGTTTGCCGTTTACATGAAGTTTTGACCTCTCTCCGGAATGCTGGTTTCCAGCTTATGTTGAAAAAGTGCCCATTTGCAGCTCGAAAACTGACTACATTACCCCACGTTTTCTCCAAAGAAGGCATTCTTCCGGATCCTGCTAAACTTCCCGCCATATCTTAATTCCCGAAGCGCGCTAACTTGAAAGCACTACACAGGTACATTGGCCTACGCTCCTATTTTTGACGATTCATTTGGAATTTCGCTACTGTGATCGCACCCCTAAAACAAGTTATCCAAGGCGATAATGAGCTTTCTACTTGGTATTTGAACAATCTTAGCCCAAAAGGCCCACCCGCGTCGGCCATGTCTACGTTCGCACCGCCCTCTTTTTGTCGGCGTTCCAAGCGCTTGCGTATTTAGTTTCCTTTCCTTCCGCTCTCCCATGCATGCGGTGCCATCGATTGACCGACTGATTGATTGATTGATTGATTGATTGATTGAAACATTTATTAGAAAGGATGGCCTGTGGCCTAAGATGGGGGTAAGACGATCAAGTGAAATGAAGGATGACTGCCTCCTTAGCGAAGGAAAGCAAAGCGTTCATTCTTCCGGAGGCGTCTCCTTGCGGTGCGACCCAGTCGTCGTACGACTCCACCCTTAGAGGCCGGGTGTTCTTGTTGTCCCTGACACTGGCTGTGGCATGGACACGACCAGAACAGATTGAGATCGACGTTTGTCGCAGGGCACTTGTGCTCCTCTTAAGTTGCTCAGAACATACGCTGTAATGGATGCCGTCGTCGAAACCTCACGCGTGTCTAGTTTCATCCGGCTCCTCGGAGCGGCGGTTCCGTGCCACCTCTGTTTCGTGGGCCAAACAGCTTTGCTGGTCATACACCTTTACAGAGTTGAATGGCTCATGATGTTGTTTCGCACTTTTGGTATTTCAGTCTGAGAAGATTTAACATAAAAGACATACGCTGTCGGTGTTTCGTGTCATGACATTTGGTTGTTTGTTGGCACCCTCTAAATTCCGAGGAATATCTTTGTCAAGAATGTAAGAGAAGGTATGAGCAAATTTAGTGATAGAAGAACTTTAGTGCCGTATAGAATATTTTCGCCTACACCAGCGACGACGCCGACACCGTAATTTCTGCGACACGGGGCTTTCAACGCTATCGCGTTAAAACCCGAGTGGGCACCACGAGTCACGTTGGTACAGCTGCAGAACAGCGCCCACCCTGCAGAAGAAACATCCGTGACGAGACGCGTCGGTGCTTGACGCAGATGATGTACGAGGAACGCTGCGTCAGCCAGAGCGTTCCTGGCAGCTGTTATTGCCTCGTCAGTGGCCGGCGTACACTCCATTAAGATAGTAGTAGGCAGTGAACATTTGAAAAGGGCAGCAAGAGGGAGAATGATTTACGCAATCTTGGGCAGGAAACAGTGGTGGAAGTTCAAAAGGCCACGAATCTCACCCAGCTTTCATATCGAGGTTGGGCTTGGGAACTCTCGGAGAGCCTTTACCTTTATCGCAATAGCATTAAGGGCCCCGTGTAGCAGAAAATCTGGTGTCAGTGTTGGCGCCGCCACCGGTGCTCGCGTTGGCGTCCTATGAGCGAGTTTTTCCCCCAGCGGTCGGGTCTCCTCAGGTGTTAATCGGTGCATAAGGAATTCGATATCATCAACGCCGAAAACGCATTTTTCTGGGACCATATTCTGAAGCCATGCAAATGTCGTGCCCAGATGAGAAGCATGCTGTTCAGGAGATGAACTTGCAGCAAGTAGGTCGTCGACATAGGCATACACGAAATCAAGCCTGCGAGTAGCCTCGTTGATAAATCGCTGAAACGTTTGTGCAGCGCTTCTGAGCCCGAATGGCATGCGCGCGTACTCAGAGGCCAAACAGCGTGATAATGGCGGTCTTCGGAATGTCAGCAGGCTCTAGCAGGACCTGATGCGGGGAGGCCTTAGCCAAATCAATTTCGCTGTAGATGGTCGTGCAGCAAGAGAGGCCGCGAGGTCGTGCACGTGGGGTAGCGGATAGCGATCGGGGACGGTGCGGACATTGAGAGCGCGGTAGTCGCCGCACGGGCGCCAGTTGCTGGGGTGGCCCTTGGGAACCATGTGGAGAGCAGATGACCAGCTGCTCGAGGATGCACGAATAATCCCTAATTGAAGCACGTGGTGAAACTCTCTACGTGCGATGCCAAGTTGGTCACCAGCAAGTTGCCATGGTCGGCAAAGAACTGGTGAGGTCCCATAGTGATTGTGCGATGCGTCACTGCGTGACGAACTGGGGGCTCCATGTTATTTGGCCGCCTGATAGCGGGAACTCGGTGAGAATCGAGGCGAAAGTTGTCGAAGGCACGTGTGGGGCTGTCTGTTTGGCGGAAGTGACTGGCGCAAAAAGTCCTTGAACAGAGACGCGTGTCGTAGTGTCTACGAGGCAACGCGAGCTTGGGTCGAAGCTGAAGCCGAAAGCGCTGAGGCAGTCTGGTCCCAAAATGGCCAAATGCATTTCGGTGACTATAAACACACACCGAAAAGTGCGCATTAGGCTGAGGTCAAGCGCGAGGCAATGTTTTCCGTAAGTGTAGGTTTTGCAGTTCTTGCCCGTTTGAAGCGGTGGGGAAATCGCAGAACGTTGACGGTCAGTAAGTGTACCGGGAATGACACTGACCTCAGCACCCGTGTCGACCAAGATACTGTGACGGAAGAGCTTGGTGGTGATGTAAAAGAGGCGGATCATTGATGTGCAGGAGTCATGGGTCTGCACATCAACGTAATATTGGAGTAAAGCAGCCCGATGATCCACCCTGATTAACAGTTTGTCCGCTGAGGAGCAACGCCACAGCGATATATTCCGCGTGAAAATCCAGAAGACTAAGCGTTACACCGTGCTTCGGGTGGCGCTTGTTGGGAAGAATGCGGTTGATTACCGATACCTGCCAGACGGTTGCCGCCCACTTGACATCTCGAAAACGTGAAGATCGCTACGTTGTCTTAAAACAGAAGTGGTTGAGCATGTGGCACTGCTATGGTGTCTGCACGCCGCGCTAGTCTTCACATTCCCAGCACCGCATTGTCGCCGGCTGCAAATGGATGACGCGTAGACGGTATCCCTGTTGCATCTATGATTTCACTCTAAGAATAGAAATGGATCGGCGCGGGATTCTAGCACAGATAAGTGACCTTAGTGTCATTTTTTTCACTGTAGAGGCACGCTGCTCGTGCGAAATGTAGGGAGCCTACATGCAAGCTCTGTTTTAAAACAGCGCTTGCATGTAGGCTCTCTAGCGAAATGCACAGCGATAGCCGGCGGCGCGTACAAATGTGATGTGTCAGCACGCCCTGAAAGTCCCCATCGTACTAGGCATATATATTCTAGCGTTCCTAACTAGAACGGCTATTCAAAAGAAATAATCTCAGTGAGACGGGTGTCGTCCGCCATTTAATCTCACTTCTTCATCCTCACTTCTCCCCTAGCCCACCTCTTCGTCTTCTTTCATGCATCCAGCGCAGAACACTTCACCCTTCCGGATTTCTTTTGATTACACCTCCTTGTGTAATACTTGAATGTGTTTCTAATAGAAGCGCACTCCGTTTGTCCCGACGCTCCAGTGTACCAAACGTTCTTCAATATTCCATGCTGGGATGCCGTCTTAGCCACTTGAAATGGTCCGTAAAATTTGGAATTGGAAGGGACAGCTCCTTTCCTTAAGCGGACACAGTCTCCCGGTTGTATGTCCGGTATCTCGCTGTTGTGCCTTTTATCAAAGTTTCACTTCATGTGGCGCTTGTAGACCTCCTGTTCTTTTACAGTTTTCTTGACTTCAATGAGTTCGAGGTTTTCTAGGAGGCCTAGCTCACAATCTGCAGGAAGTGTGGGCGCTGTGCCCGAAGAGGCAAAATGAAGGCTGCAGCCTAAACCAGTGGTGTACGACCTGTTGTGATGCTTCACAATCGGCCTCGCGGCGGCACTTCCAGCCACCTGCAAAGTCTGGATAGATCTTCAGAAACTGTTTGACGTCCTGTATGACTCGTTCTGCTTGACAATTTGCTGCGAGTGGTACGGAGAAGACTACGGGATCATTATCCCGTGCTATTGTACCCACTTTGATAACTTAGCACTCCGAAAAGCCGGCTCGTTGTCGCAGACTATCGTATTTGTCTAAAACATTTAGCCTTAAGCAGATCCATAACGCTTTTTGCGTCTTCTTTACCACCTTTAGCCGCAAATCGTCCTTCTGCACTCATCCATGGAAAGCGGGAAAGCTTGCGTTCGTTTGACTCCTTCCCCCTTTTTCTTGAGCTCTTTCGAACAGGACGCTTCTAACGGGAATTACTTCGAACAGGACGCTTGAATATTCGGGGTTTGTCATAGCGTCTAACGATTGCTTTAACTTAACTTTGTTCACCTGGCAGAGTTGCTGATATCGTTTTTCATGCCCGGCCACGTGCATCTAATGAGCGATATATGTGTTCCAGAAGCCATCATGTCCGCCCGATCCAGGAGTGTCGTATTACAAATGAAGAATCCTTTGAACCATAGTTGGCGGTACATGATACTTTCCATTGATGAACTGGAGATCTTCTGTACCTTCCTGCCCCTTAATATGACTGATTACCTCTGGATTCTCGCTTGATTCGTGTGCAAGTAATCTAGATAGTGCGCCATCATCAGTGAGGAGCGGGCCAGGACGGTGCAGATATCAAACTGTCAAATCAAACTTGCAGATAGTTGACCCAACTGGCAATGCAGCCTCTTGGTTGTGCCATGCTCAGAAGTTCAGTCAGTGCTTGATGGTCAGTGAAAAGCTTGGATTTTTCACCTTCCAAGTAAGTACGAAAAAAAATTGGAGGACGCTTAAGCTTCGCCTTTAAGAGTGGAAAGCGATAGCGTTATTAAGAGTGGAACGCGATAGCGTTATCGGGCCCCGTTCACATTGTATTTTTCTTTATGAGTAGGCTTCACTGGAACACTGAACGTGGGAAAGCCAGCTAACAAAGAACAAGCTTACACCAATCCCCTTAAAGTCGGCTTCACTTTTAAACAGAAATGCATTGCTGGGAAGTCGTTTTTCCCGGGGCAATATAAGTCAACTTATATTAAAATGTGAAGGCCCGAGTACCTTTTTTACTATTTTATTATTGTTTGCGATTGCCCCGATGCGCGCGCGTTTCCAAAACGCATTAGGCAGGCTAAGTCACAATTTGACCTACGGTAGATGCCTCGATGCCAGCGCCGCCGTTCAGGGTGGTGCCATCCTTTGACCGCCCCCGCGCCGCCGCTTTCTCGCTGCGACGCCATCTTGAGTCACAGCGAATGGTTGCGATTGCTTGGTGCCGGTGCTTAGTTCTAGACACAGTGCGCGCGGATGCTTCGCTGACGCTTCTACTTGCTGGACAGTGTTCATCCGCATGAATGACAAGCTTGCATTTGCATCGAGTCGACATGACGGGCTGTTGTGTTCCCAAGTGCACCGGATCGACGCGTAAAGGGCTTCGTTGTTTACGCTTCCCCGGGACCCAGAGCGAAGGAAGAGATGGGAAGCCCAAGTAAAGCGGTATCACTGGAAGGCAACGGATAGCTCCTACATTTGCGAGGTAAGTGTCAAGAAAGTTTAGACTATCGCACCGTGTTTTTCATTTAAATAAGAAAGTATTCTCTGATCCTCGCTCACGTACAGTGCAGTGCTTAGTTCGCTCACGAACTAAGCACTGCACCGATGCTGTCTGAGTAGCCTATGGTTTGCGAGCGCGCGTCGCATAGGCTTTTGCCGTTTTGATCGGCGCAGTCTATGCGAGTAGTACCCTTATTTTAAGGACTGACGAAAATGCTTCGCCGTGAAATAGTCTTACATTAGCTACAAATCGTCATGTAAACCACCTATTTCACTTTTTCACGGGAAGCACACATCCTGTGTCTCTTGTTTCTTTCTCTTTTTTTCTCAGTTTCTTGTTTCGCTACTGGTTATTTGGGACTAAAGAACTCAGTGCTTCTTCTGGGCAGAGCGGCTGTTGTGTACGTGGCATGCGAAGCATTGTGATTTTCTGTGATCTCTAAGCAGATATCTTGCGGATCTCAGGTTGTTACGCTATATAGCTGATTTTTTAGACGAATGTAGCGTCGTGCTCGAATGTAGAATGTAGCGACGAATGTAGAGAGTGTAGCGTCGTGCTCGTAAGCCGATGGTCATTCGTGCTCATTCCCGATTGTAGTGGGTACTGTGACGGTCTTTAAATGCCTGTGCATGGTATGCCCAAGTGTAGGACCAAGTGTTAAGGGGCATCATGGGACCAAAATGTTTCGATGCTTTCTGGCATGGTGTCTGTTGTAGCCTGTGCATTTCTTCGAAACGTGTGAAGCGAGGTAATACAGCATTACTTCTGCGAAAATTTATTTTTAAGCACTGTAATGGGTTCTCTGTATTTACAAGGCAACTTTTCATATCAATAATCACTTTTGTTGTTTTACTTCTACTTAGAAACACTTTGAAGAGGACCAGTACGATGGAAGTCGACAGGATGGGCGCCGTCTGTTAAAGTCAACAGCCCTACATCATCATGGACTATATTTTCGAAGTGAAAAACATTGCTAATCTGTATTTGGCTGTCTTAGTTTCATTTAAGGTTTTTGTACGCCATATGTATGCAGTGTTGCTTATTTTTTCAATGTAGTTATCAGTGTTCTAATGGTTATTTATAGAATGTTCTGTACTCGCCATCGATGTGTTTGGCTGATGCGACGTATTCGATGGTAGCTGATGTATTCTGGCTGGATATCTTGATTAATATTACCCGCGGTTGCGTTTGCTTGTTTGTATTCTTGTTTTCGATTTATATCGTGTGTAATAAGATTGATGTACTCACTTGAAACCCCCCCCCCCCCTCCCATGTAATGAATAAATTAAAAAAAACTCTCTCTATCCCGAATTGTATGTGTCGAGCCTACCTTGCGAATTTTTTTTTTATCTCGTCTTTCAACATAACCTTCAGGCGCCACACAGTACATATATTTTTTCATGTTTCATGATTGACTCTTTCATGATTGACTGTACTAGATATTACTAAGTAAATGTATTTTGTGCATCGTTTGGTTTCTTATGTGTACTACGGAAGATTGACACAGACAAGTTACGTTACATTTTTCTCTGCAGCATTAACTTAACCTTATTTTCACATCGCAGTTATTTTTACACCAGCTTAATCCTGTCAGCACACAGTTTTGTGGGCAAAAAAAAGCAAAATTGCGCGTAGATATCGTCAAATAATTGTAACGAACGCGAAGAGCACGCGCAACGCAAGGGAAACTAACCGCCGTGCGCGAGTGGCTGGCTACGGTAAAGGAGGCGTGACGTGTAAACCAAAATACAACAGCGAAAAAGAAAAGCTTCCATACACAGGGGGTCACAAACCTTATATACCAAGCATCGAAGCGCTAAAAAAATATTGCGTATTTTAAACATACACACGGCATATTAAATGTGATTGAATTAGGCAACTTGGGGCATGTTCCCGGCGCCATACATTTACGTCTTCGACCTTCGACGAGTTAACGGCTATTGGTTATAAAGATGTGCAGATGCGATACCGATAAAAAATCCTCATCAAGGCAAAGCACTTGGAAGTGCGCCGCGAGTAACACTATTTATGAACGCAAGCGTAGCTGAGTCTGAGCTCGTGTGATTCAATATGGCGGCGCCAGCGGGGTTGTCTCCACCCTGAACGGCGGCGCTGGCATCAAGGCACCCTAACCTATACGGAGGATGCGCACGCCATCTGGATAAGATTTTCGCAAGTAACCTGCCCGATCGCGCCGCTGTTTATTTTTATTTATTTATTTCCAATACTGTTGGCCCTTGCGGGCTGTTACAGCGGTGGGGAAAAAGAATTTTCAACAATCACGAAACGCCAGTTCCGCAATAAACAAACAATGCATTCAGCAAACAGATAATGACAGTTTACGCTCAAATGATTCAGTTGCGCGCGTTTCAATAAATACATCTGCGTCAAGGCTGTTCCGATCGAATATAGTTTTCACAAAAAAGAAAAATTTGAAGGCATCAACGCGTGGCACATAGGGCATTACAGCATGAGGGTGACCTTTATGCTGGGACACTCGTCCAGGGGGACGCAAGTATAGTCTGGAGTCCAAATTAAATTTATTGTTATACAGTTGATACAACAATTTCAACCTGGCTATTTTTCATAGCAATCCAACGCCACCATGTCTGTAGGTTGTGGTTAAGTTGTACTTTACCTTTTTCTGACAGATTTTACTGTGAGAAATTAAATTTTTGTTCAGCAACACCTTGCGCCACGTGGAGGGCCTGCGCGGTCGGGGTGGTTCGGGAAGATTTTCTCCGCCACAGACGCTGGCGCTTACGCCGACGCCGACGCCGGATTTTCTGCGACACGGGGCCCTTAACGCTATTGCGTTAATATTGAACAGCTTTTAAGACTGCCAGAGCTTCCTTTTCAATTGTAGAGTAATGGGCTTCAGAGTATAGCTATTGTACCACACAACGTGGTGTTTTGTTTGATCAGCTTGTGTTGAGGGTTTCTGGTTTCGGACTGCACCGGTTGCATAGTGTGATGCGTGCGTGTTCACCACGAAAGGCAGAGAAAAATTCGGTATTCTCAAGATGGGGTCCGGCGATATTCGTTTTACCAGCTCACAATAGGCACCTTTGCACTCCTCGTCCCATTGAAAAGGCATGTCCTTCTGGGTTAAACGTGTTAGACACCTTGTTCTCAGTGCATAGTCTTTGATAAACGCCCTGAAGTGTCCTGCTAGGCCAAGAAAAACACGCAGGGAGTGCACGTAATAAGGGTTTACCAGCTTGGAAATTATCTCTACCGATTCTTGCTTAGTGTGTTCATCAAACACTCTGCCAAGAAATACTACTTTATCTTGAAAGAACGCACTTTTCTTGAAGTTGACTTTGAGTTAGGCAAAGCTGAGAGCGTGAATAACATTTGAAAGTTGACTACGGGGCTCTTCCTTTGTCTTTTGAGTATATTATGATGTCGTTGATGTACACACTGCAAAACGCGTACAAGGTTTCAGAATGTCGGTCATAATCTTCTGAAACCACGCAGGGGAGTTTTTGCAACCAAATGGTGAGCGGTTGTACTCAAACAAGTGAAATGGGGTTATGAATGCGCTGTACTTTTTCGTTTCTTCACTAAGGGCAATCTGGTAAAAGTCCTTGTAGAGATCTATTAGTGAAAAGCAATGGCACCCACCAGTTTCGTCAATGATGTCGTCGATTCTCGGCATTGGATAAGGTATCAATTCAGTTTGTCGATTGAGAGCCCGGTAGTCTGTACAGAGGCGGAGCGTTCCGTCTTCTTTTGGCGCATTAGTTATAGGAGAAGCAACACAACAGGTGAAGCTAGAAGACCCAAACTGTGAAACCGCTTTGCCCCTTAAAGCCCGCTCGATAGGGAACAAGCAAGACGAAATCGTTCTGCTTCTAAAACAATTCTCTTTCGAATTCATGGTTTTAATGCTCACTTAAACATGGTATCAAACTGATAGCAAGATGCTAGAGCTGCCTGGTTACGAAATGTTTTTCCTTAACAGACCTAACAAACATGGTGGCGGTGTCGCTATCTATACACTCGCGTGCAAAAGGTGCCACATTGTGCCTAATATTAGTGACGTTACCGATGAATATGAAATTCTAACATTAGAAAATCGAAATCAAATCACTTCAGTGGTATACCGCCCCCCAAATGGTAACATGAAAAATTTTACGGATTATTTCGAGCATATTCTAAAATATTCGTCACTAAATAAACGTTCGCTTTGGTGCAGTGGTGATTTTAATATCAATATTCTTGACCATGACGCTACTGTACATGGTTTCAACATGAAGATCCTCTCCTGTGAATTTGTCAACTTAACAGAAACAGCAACACGTGTCACATACGCTCTGCGTCGGCACTAGATCTCATAATTACGAATATTGAAACGAGTGTGCTCTCTTCTGGTACAATCGCTTCTGATGTGAGCGATCACTGTCCGGTATTTGTCGTCTTTCGGAATGAGCATGCTAAGCGAAACAATGTGAAAGAGTCTATTACTGTGCAGCGCATAACAGGTGTCTCTTTGGAAGCATTTAAGCACGACATTATGAACTTCGATTGGTCCTGTGTGCTGCAGAAAACTGATGTCAATTGATGCGTACGACCTTTTTTTCGCCATTTCCTTCGTTCTATTCGAAGCACTTTCCACTCGAAACGTACACGAAAAAAAATACGAAAAACATAAGAAAACCTGGTTAACAAGAGAACTTTTCACAATGATAAAGGACAAAAATCGTCTTTATCAAACGTTCCTTTGAACACTTGCAGAGGATATACTCATTCACTTTGAAAAGTTAAGAAACCGATTAAACTCTGAGCTACGGAAAGCTAAAGCATCATATTATCAGGAGCTCTTTTCTAGCGTCAGTTCAAGGAGACCAGATATTGCCTAAAAAGCTTTAAACGATGGCCTAGGTCGGCCGTGCGAATAACTGTCACAAAATCTATGCTAGTAAATGGCAACGAAATAAAAGGGAGGAAGGCACTAGCAGAATATTTTAAGAAACAATTTATTAATAACATTTCTTCATATGAAAACCTTAGGAACACTACAATCTCCACTTATCCTAGTCAGCTTAGTCAGACTATATTTTTCGAGCCTACTGATGCAAATTAAGTTTATAACGTGTACGTGGGAATTAGTAACAGCAAAGCCTTAGATATCAACGGCATGCAGATGAAACCATTGAAATATGTGTTACCTATAATTTGTCCCTTGATTTCACACATCTACAATCTTGCATTTGAGTGCGGGGTTTTTCCCAACGCAATGAAAACTGCAAAAGTATCCGTCATTTTTAAAGGGGGCGACCAACATGTACCAGCAAATTATAGGCCGATTTGAGTACTCCCTGTGTTTTCCAAAGGTCTGGAAAAGGTCATTTCTTCAAGAATAAGTAAGTTTTTTGACAAACATAAGGTACTATCTGAGTCACACTTTGATTTCAGAACAGGTAAATCTACAGAAACAGCGTTATTAACAATGAAGGAAATTATTTTGAGCAATATTAATGAGAACTTGTATACGGTGGGACTTTTCCTTGACTTTAGTAAAGCTTTTGACTGCTTAAATCATATGATTCTTGTTAACAAACTTCAGATGTATGGAATCCGTGGTAAACCACTCGCATTGCTTGAAGGATATCTCCAAAACAGAAGCCAGTCGGTGTCTTTAGATAATGAACTTTCATCCCTTTTGCCTATCAGTTGTGGTGTCCCACAAGGGAGCGTATTGGGACCCCTTTTGTTCAATACGTATATAAATGATATTGTAAGTATAGATCCTTCCGTTGATTTTGTGATATACGCGGATGATAGTACACTGCTTCTTTCAGGCCCCAACCTTAACAATTTAATGATGAAATGTAATGACCTACTAATTAAATTGTCTAGGTGGTCAAGGATGAATAAGTTAAAAATAAATCCTACAAAGTCCAAGGCTATAATATTTCGCGCAAGAAACAAACCGATAATACCGCACTGCATGCTTCACTTTGAAGATCACCAAATATAGAAATAGTTGAAGTGCACAAGATTCTTTGAGTATATTTTTTGTGTTATTTAAACTGGGATGCCCACACTGACCTTGTCTGCAAGAAGCTCTCTTCCGTCTGCGGGGCTCTGTCGCGATGTCGTGAAATGTAAATTACAAGTTTATTACGCACTTTTTTTCTAACCTTAACTACTGCAGTTCAGTATGGGCCACAATGACCGAAACAAACATAAATAAGTTCTCGTATTGCAAAAGAGAATTGTTCGAATAATCGCCAATGTTGATAATACAACTACCTCCAAATATGCCTTTGAAGCACATAACATTGTCCGAGTCAATCATTTGCATAACTTTAAGTTGTTACAATAAATTTATTTTTCGACAGCATCCATTGCCGATTTTATTCTACTCTGGCATTTTTGGACATGCGTCGTGCTAAGATAAACACAAGAACTACTAATACATGGAATATACCACGTTTTCGCACTAATTATAAATTACAAATGTTGTCTTATAACCTGCCCTATGTTCTAAACACGTATAAACATACAATAAGATATACCAAAGCTGAGCTGCGGAAATGTTTTGTTGAAATGTGATTTTATGTCCTCGCTTGTAGATGCTGCATATTTTGCTTGATTATTACTATTATTATTTCTGAACATATGTATGACCATTTCAGCGTTTCGATTTTCGATTTTATTGTACGAATTTTGTGCAAAGATTATTCGTCTCTCTATGCATAAATGGTGAATGTTCTCTTTATTGAATGTGACTATTGTATGTGTGTTTGTTGAAGATTTCCTGTACCACTCGTATGCCACTGCTTGTAGGGGTTTTCTGGACACAGTCAAGCTGCGCAGGCAGCTTTTTGCCAGAAAACCCTCCAGTTGAACCTGGAAAATAAACTTATAGTTATACTTAAATGTGGTTACAGATGGCCGGATGATACCTGCGTCCAACTTTTTTTGCAACGCCTTTCTCACCCACACCTTTTTATCTCTGGACATATTATAGGGGGCTCTACGAACCACTGTTTTATCTGCGAACTCGATAGGAGCTACATGTGATTTCATCGCTGGAGGATAGCTCCCCATGCATGTAAGCTCTGGGTGCTTAGTGTTGATATCTTTCTCGTTGAAAATCAGCCTTCATACGCTAGGGTCTTACCAGGATCTCCGGTTCTTATGTTGTCTTCAGCCATTACTCTGTCGCCCCAATAGAGGCTTATCTTAAGTCTTTATGTCTGGGTGGGACAAAAGAAAAGCATAGGCGACATTGGGAATTGCCAATACATCACTGGTAATAGAATGTCCTTGGAATTCAATAGATGGGGTTATCCATTCGCTATGCATGGGCACTGCCCCATCGTAGGCTTGGACGCGCAACTTTCTACCAGCATGCAAACGACCGGCATCCACTCGACTCTTGTTGATAATTGAGACAGAAGCCCCACTGTCAACGAGGGCCTTCACTTCAATGCCATCTACCTTAATGACGGCATACATTAAGCTTGACGACATCAAATACACGGTCTAACTGTAGGTTTTTTTTTCTCGGTCTTTTGATCCACGGTAACTGGTCCTTCACCATCATCACGGTCATGATTGATGCTTCCCAGGCGTTTGCTTATGAAACTATCTTCACATTCGTATGACGGCAATGACTCTAGATGTTCACTCAGGTTATGAGAATCAAGTTGTTCTGTTCTACCGCCTCGTTGTCTTCTCAATCTAATTGTTTGCACTGAGGTATTTAGAAAGCTCAGAAGGTCATCAAATGTTCTTGCACCTTTGAGCTGGACTTGACTACAGATGTCGATACACAACCCTTGTCTTACCAAAGCTACAACTGCAGGAGACGCAAGCTTCGGTTCTGCAGAATACAATATGCAACGCTTCTCTTAATAAATTTTTTGCTCCTCCTCCTCAAGGCATTACTCAAGCAGAGAGCCACATGTATATCTCAACCGTAATGCAGCATCTCATCTTTCAACTGCGTTGCCTTGGAAAGCAGCTAAAAAGTTGCATTTCCACAGTTCCCTAATGTTGGTTCATGATCTGTGAATGGCACATCATACCATCTTCTGGCGATAGCGCCCAAATAATGGCGTCTTTGTGTCGTCGGAGTACCACATATTCTTGTCACAGCGTACTCGAAAAACCACAGCCAGTAGTGCACATTTTGCGAGTCTCCTTCAAAAACATCCACCTCGACAATATCTCGTGCTGATTTCTCATGATTAAGCGGTTGGACCAACGCTCTCATTATTTCACTTTGTTGCAGCGTTTCCCTTTGCAGTTGTTCTATAACAGTCTAGACCAGGCTCACCTTCTTGGCAGGAGTTTCCTCTTTGAGGGTCCCACGGCGTATGGGTTCAAGAATGAGTTCGCTCAGTGTCTGCAGCTGTAGATTCACTGTCACCGAATCTGTTTGCAACAGGGCTTGGCGGCTGATTGCAGCTTCTTGCAGCACCACGTTGATCAGCCCTGTAGAATTAACTTCGCAAGGAAGGTCCGTCGCTGGCTTACCGTGCACTTGGTATTGGGTCAAAACAACAGACTCCGACGACGCCAGGTCGACGAAAAACGTCACCCACATGTCTAGTCTTCAAAACCTGTCGACTGCGCCAAAATGTAGCGTTCCTAACTAGAACGGCTGTACAAAAGACAATCTCAGTGAGACGGGTGTTGTCCGCCATTGAATCTCACTTCTTCATCCTCGCTGCTCCCCTAGCCCACCTCTTCGTCTTCTTTCATGCATCCAGCGCAGACCACTTTATATATATATACATGTCTTTCTAACCCTCCAAGAGCCAGCGCCCGAGCCCGAGTTCCGTTGGCGCTCTTCGTCATTACACTCGGCCACACTGCGACTGTTGCACCCCTGATTAATAAACACATTGCGTCACTTGAGATTTGTCAACGGACGCAGTTCTTAATACGCGACACATGCACGGCAAAGTTATTCCTCTCGCTTCTGTCTGTGCGAGTCAGAATCCGAAGACCGTACATGACAAGTGTTCTTGCCCAGGAGTTCGGTAATAATAAAGGGTTCCTGGTACTTCGCACACAATTTGTTTGAAGAGGATTGTGTCCCTCGTTGCACCCACACCTCGTCGCCGATATTGTATTTTGGTGCAAGACGGCGGCGGCGGTCGTAGTACCGTTTTTGTGCCTGTTGGGCATGTACAATCCTCTTGCGCACATGCGTTCGGATGTTTTGGAAAAGCGTCCGTCGTTCAATGGGGTGTCCAACTTTTACAGGCGTGTCCAAACCAAATGTAGCGCCTAGTTTTGGCCGTTGGCCATACACAATCGCCTATGAGGATGTTGCTGCAAAGCTCTGCAACGTCGTGTTAACTGAGTACGCAGCCGCTTGAAGATGCTCATCTCAATCGGCTTCACCTGGCTTGTTTTTACAATGTGGCGCGAGTCGAGCTTGAATGGTCTGGTTCGACCTCTCCGTCAGACCATTGGCTTGTGGATGGTAGGCTGACGCTAAGTGATGCTCAACTCCCGCTATAGTCGTAGACAGGGGCTCCGGAAGTACATCTGATGGGTGGGGGCGACGTCTGGGGGCTCATGTCGCATTTTTGCTGTATCGTGTACACGAAAGACGGAAATAAACTGATTGAATGATTGATCGTACAGTTCACCTAGCTCTCTTTCATCTATATATATATATATATATATATATATATATATATATATATATATAAAGGAGGTTTATTGGACGAAAGGCCGATGACGGGTCGAGCGTTCCACCGAGCACAATCTCTAAGCTCGAGCTTCTGCGGCACGCGATGCTGTTGGCAATCCTGCTGCCTAAGTCCAGGCGTTCTTGCGATTGCCCAATCGGAAAAGGGAGCCATCCTGGCGACTTAGTCTCAAGATGAGGCCACAGAATCACGATACGGCTTGAGCCGTTGGACGTGGACGACTTCGCGGTTGCGACGACGCATATCAGAAGGCGGTGTCAGTTGCTCGATCAGGTAGTTGACGGGAGAAGTTTGCTGCAAAATGCGGTGTGGTCCATCGTATTTAGGAAGAAGTTTTGAAGCAAGTCCTGGTGTGCGGTTCGGTACGGACAGCCAAGCGAGGTCTCCCGGTTGAAAAGTTGGGGGTCGAGTTGCGGGCATCGTGTTTTGACTTTTGGCGACTCTGATCGTCCGAAGTGAAGCGGCGGGCAACTGACGACATTCTTCAGCTTGTCTTGCGGCATCCAAGATTGGCCGGTATTCTGATGCGTCTGGGTGGTAGGGCAGAGTGGTATCAATTGTATGGGAAGGATGACGGCCATAAAGAAGATAGAAGGGGGAGAAACCGGTAGTGGTTTGCGTAGCAGTATTGTAGGCGTAGGTGACGAATGGAAGAACTAGGTCCCAATTGGAGTGGTCGGATGCAATGTACATAACGAGCATGTCACCAAGGGTGCGATTAAAGCGTTCCGTGGTACCATTGGTTTGGGGATGATAGGCGGTGCATGTGCGATGAACAATAGCGCATTCAACAAGCAATTTCTCGACAACTTCAGACAGGAAGGCGCGGCCTCGATCGCTTAGAAGTTCACGAGGGCCTCCATGACGAAGCACGAAACGGCGCAGTATAAAAGTGGCGATTTCCTGCGCAGTAGCAGCTGGGAGGGCAGCAGTTTCTGCATAGCGTGTCAAGTGGTCAACGGCAACTATAATCCACCGGTTGCCGGACGTAGTCAAAGGAAGAGGCCCATATAGATCGACACCAACGCGATCAAATGGTTGAGAAGGACATGGCAGGGGTTGGAGTTCACCGGCTGAGAGGTGCGGCGGAGATTTTCGTTGCTGACATTCACGGCAAGAACGGACGAAGTTTCGAACGAAGGTGTACATACCCCGCCAGTAGTAGCGGTGCCGAAGTCGTTCGTACGTCTTGAAAACGCCGGCGTGGCCGCAATGGGGGTCCGAGTGGAAAGAGGAACAGATCTCTGATCTCAAGGCTCTTGGGATGACTAGCAGCCACGTACGTCCCTCAGAGGCATAGTTGCGCCGTACAGGAGCTGATCACGGGTCGCAAAATGCGGAACCTGGCGCCGAAGTGCTCTAGAAGCCGGAGCTGTTTACGTATCCGAAAGAAGGTCTAAAAGTGATGCAGTCCAGGGGTCATTGTGTTGTTCGGCAGCAATAGTGTCGAAGTCAAGAGATGACAACGTGCGTTCACAGGGGGACTCACGAGCGACCTCTGGCGAAACCGGTGAGCGGGAAAGAGCGTCAGCGTCGGAATGCTTCCGCCCGGAACGATACACTACACGTATGTCGTACTCCTGGATTCGCAGTGCCCAGCGAACGAGGCGGCCAGATGGGTCTTTTAAATTCGAAAGCCAACACAGCGCATGGTGGTCGGTCACTACGTCAAAAGAGCGGCCATATAAATAACGGCGAAACTTGCCAAGTGCCCAGACGATGGCCAAGCACTCCTTTTCCGTGACGCTGTAATTGCCCTCCGCCTTGGTGAGCGTGCGGCTCGCATAAGCCACGACGTATTCTGCGTGGCCAGGATGACGCTGTGCAAGCACAGCACCAAGGCCTACACCACTTGCGTCGGTATGAACTTCAGTAGGGGCTTGAGGGTCAAAATGGCGAAGGATAGGTGGCGTCGTGAGAAGACGGCGCAAGGTGGAGAACGCATCGTCGCACGCAAGGGACCACGATGAGAGGTCTTTGACACCACGAAGCAGTTGCGTGAGGGGTGATAGGATAGATGCGAAGTTTTGAACGAAGCGCCGGAAATAAGAGCATAAGCCGATGAAACTGCGAAGTTCTTTCATTGTAGTGGGCTTAGGAAACGCAGAGACGGCCCGTAATTTCTCAGGATCTGGAAGAATGCCATCCTTTGACACAACGTGGCCGAGGATCGTCAACTTGCGTGCGGCAAAGCGATATTTCTTAAGATTAAGCTGCAGACCAGCGTTGGTCAAGGAACTGAGCACGTTCTGAAGGCGGCGCAGGTATGTTGCGAAATCAGGGGCGAACACTACGATGTCGTCAAGGTAACAAGGCAGATCTTCCATTTAAGGCCGCACAAAACATTATCCATCATCCTTTCGAATGTAGCAGGAGCGTTGCAATGTCCGAAAGGCATGACGGTGAACTCATATAGGCCATCTGGCGTAACGAAGGCAGTTTTTGGGCGATCGGCCTCCGCCATCGGGATCTGCCAGTAGCCTGACCGCAAATCCAAGGAGGAGAAGAACTCGGTGCCTTGTAAGCAGTCCAGAGCGTCATCAATGCGTGGCAGTGGGTAAACATCTTTCAACGTGATCTTGCTTAAGCGCCGAAAATCTACACAGAAGCGTATGGAACCGTCTTTCTTTGTGACAAGTACCACGGGAGAAGCCCACGGGCTCTGTGAAGGCTGAATCACACCTCGACAGAGCATGTCGTCGACCTGGTCTGCAATGACGCGGCGTTCCGTAGCGGATACACGATACGGACGTTGGCGCAGCGGTGAGTGGGAGCCGGTGTCGATGTGGTGCTCGACTGTTGATGTGCGGCCTAATAATTCTTCGGCAAAGTCGAAAGAACTTCGGAAATGCTGCAGAAGGGCAAGAAGCTGGGATCGCTGCGAAGGTGTGAGAGCCTCGTCGATGAATGGGGTGAAGACATCGGTAGATGGTGTGTCAGTAGCAGAAAAGGCGCTCAGGTCAAGAACAGTCGTAGAGGACGCCTCGTCGGGAACGGAGACAATCTGCATAGAATCGACGGTCTCGACGTGGCCAAGGCATTCGTGACGAAGCAATGTGAGCGGGGATGAAAGTGGGCTATAAACGGGCATTGTGCTGAAACCGGCGGCGAGGTCAAGAGTAGCAAAAGGCAGAGGAAGGGCTTTTCGGGCAGCGAAGAGGTCAGACGGGGTGACGAAAACCGTTCCGGAGGAGATTGCACCCCATGAGAGTGGTACAAGTGCTGACGAGCCTGGCGGTATACTGGTGTCTTCCTTGACTACAAGTTTAGCGGGAGAATGAGGATCTATGAAGGCGAGGTCACTGAGTTGGAAGAATTCAACTTCAGCGTGAGCGCAATCGATGACAGCGTTGTGGCGAGACAGAAAATCCCATCCTAGAATTATTGTGTGGGAGCACGAGGATGGTACTACAAACTCTACAGTGTACATATAATTATAACCTCTTGAATCTTCACGCGAGCCGTACACGCTGCGGTTGGTTCGATGGGTTGAGCACTTGCAGTCCGAAGTGACAATCCAGAAAGAGGCGTCGTCACCTTACGAACTGATCGGCAAAATTTAGCATCCATAACAGAAACAGCTGCGCCGGTATCGAGTAGAGCGACTGTAGCGACACCTTCAACAAACACGTCAATAACATTGGCAGGCAAGGAACGGGGACTTGGGCATTTCGATGCTGGCGCAGTTCTTGCCTCGGGAACTGCGTCGTCTAGTTTCCCTCGTCGCTAGATACGGGCCGCCGACGCATCGGTGAAAGCGACCGGCGACGCGGGGATGGTGAGCGGCTGATGAGTTGTTCCTTCCCCCATCCTATATCTCACCTCGCAACGATCGCCAAATGAAGGTGGGGATACCACGATGCAAATCCAACTATTACTTTTACTCATTTATACCACGCCTGCCGCCGACTGGAACCACCTTCCCGCCTCCATCGCTGCTATTAGTGACACCATTAATTTCAAAAAGATTGCCAACGACTTCATATGTACTCACCACTCCTCTCTGTAATGCCCTCGAGCCTTGAGAGTATGTAAATAAATAAATAAAAATAAATAGATGGTCGAAACGAGGACGATCAATCGGAGTACGAATTGGCGGTTCCTGAACCAGAGATGGGCCACGCCCGCGAGATAGAAAGCGACGCTGGTTAGCTTGGTCGAGTCGTCCCATTTGTTATGAGCGCTTACCCGCTCGTAGGACGCAAGCCAATCTTCAACGTCGTTGTCGTCGGTCCCGCTGAAGATGGTAGGATCCTGCTGACGGACAGCCCCAGCGCAGAAAACGGGCGGTGACGGGAGCGTCTATGGTTCGGCGTCTGGCATGGTGGAAGCTAGCGTCCGAGTGCGAAGTTCCAGGATGGTAGAGTTGAGGGGTAGCCAGCACGTCCACCAATTATAAAGGAGGTTTATTGGACGAAAGGCCGATGACGGGTCGAGCGTTCCACCGAGCACAATCTCCAAGCTCGAGCTTCTGCGGCACGCGATGCTGTTGGCAATCCTGCTGCCTAAGTCCAGGCGTTCTTCTTCATTACAATATATATATATACATATATTGTTACGAGGCAGTGCGTATGAGCCTGCCATGAAAGCACCGCTGTGCTACGCGAAGAGGAAGAAGACGAGACATGCCACGTAAGTTGCTGTCAGCCATTCTCTGGTAGCAGCAGCCTGTAAATATTGTCTCTCCCGTGTACTTGTGAATCCCCGTGACAATTTGGTGGAAGTGCGGGGTACCAGAAGAAGCGCTGTACAACGTAGCTCCGCAGTGGTCGTCGAGTCGGGGTCATCATGATGACAGACGAGACCACGACCACGCCGCCTGCGCCGGCCAGTACGACGGCTGCACCAGGCCCGACAACAACGTCAACGATCGTCGTTACGCATCCTAAAGACCCGGGAATGTTCTGCGGTATGGATGAAGTTGACGTCGAAGATTGGATTGCCAGTTATGAACGCATCAGTGAGGTCAATCGTTGGGACTCGACGATGATGCTGGCGAACCTGCTGTTTTACCTCAAAGGAACGGCAAAGGTGTGGTTCGACAACCATGAGGCAGAAATTGGAAGTTGGGACACTTTCAAAACAAAACTTAGTGCCTTGTTAGGGAAGCCCATGGATTTAAAGGCGGCCGCAACGCAAGAGCTATCTATCCGCACTCAGACGCCCACTGAACCATACATATCCTACATTCAGCAGGACGTCTTGACTCTTTGCCGTAAAGTGGACATGGACATGGCGGAGTCGGACAAGGTTGGTCACCCACTGAAGGGAATCGCAGACGATGCGTTCAACCTATTACTGTGCCGAAATTGTGCGACCGTCAACCCAATTATTGAAGAATACCGGCGTTTTGAGCAGGCCAAAAGTCGGCGTATTGCGAGGTCATTCGCTCGACTACCGAACACCGCCCCGACGTCATCATGCAAAGAAGGGCAGGCCTCTCGTCGGCCGTCGTCGCCGCAATCGGAAATTACACGAATCGTCCGTCGGGATATCGAAGAAATTGCTCCTGCTCTCCCCAACAACTCGGCAACTTGGGTTTCGCCGTCTGCACCGTTGCTCAGTCTCGGAAGACTGACTTTCGCCCTAGGTCGCCGCCTCGCCCGCGATCACCGCCCCAGGAACAACGGTTTTATCCGCGCTTTCGTAATCCGGCTGAATGGCGGATGGCAGATGATCGGCCGATTTGCATCCACTGCCGCCGTCACGTCGCGCGCCACGTCGGTCACGTCGCGCGCCATTGCAACAATCGTTGGGTGTCGCCGTTAATCCGGGATGACACTGCTAGCCGCACCGGCAACTACTGCCGTTTTTAGCCCGCTCAGCCATACCAGCCATACAACACTGATACCTACCGCCGCTTCCAGCCTTTTGAGCCGTACAACGTCGATGCCACCCCTACGCCGCACAGCCGTTCCCCGTCGCCCCGAGGTCACCAGTCCCGTTCGCCGCCAGCACGTCGGCCGTCGTCTCCTTCGCCTCTACGAAGATGTCCGACATTGCCCGATTGCCACTCAACCATCAACAGGGAAACTAAGGGATGCAGCTCTTAGAGGTGACGCTGCATTTTCGATATCCACCTCAAATCCTCTCCTCGTATTCCCGATGCGATGAAACTTGATCGACGTTGACGGCTTAACTGTTCCCGCACTCGTCGATACTGGGGCACAAATATCCGTGATGAGTAATCACCTTCGTCGCCGCCTCAAGAAAGTACTTACCCCCGCTGCTACTGGTATTATTCGCGTCGCTGATAGAATTCCCGCAGTCATTGGAATGTGCACAGCTCGCATCACCATCGCCGGTCCTCATATAGCTGTTTTGTTTACTGGGTCGCGATTTTGTAGCGAGGCATTATGACTTATTCTACTCTGGTCTTATCATCCACCGCTCACGGCCGGCTGATCCCGTTGATAACTCGAGCGGGCCGTCGCTCCGACCACTGACAAGGCGCGATAAGTGCGAAAAGGCATTATTACCGGAGAGGCATCCCTACAAAATACCGGCCCTGTTCTCGACTATTGCCCTAACGACGTCATTCTCGGACTCGATTTCTTGTTGGCCCATGCCGCTCTCATTGACTGTGCAACCGGCGTCCTTCAAATTGAGCTTCCTCAACTTGCTGATGTTCCAGCTTTACCGTCACACCACTTATGCTCTGTCAATTATGTTCGGTTGTCGCCGCAAGCCGCCACGTGTGTTGCCTTGACGACGGCATCACCAGTTCCAGACGGCGACTACATAGTGTCTCCACTAGTTGAAGTGTTGTTGACCAGAAATATTGCTGTACCGCACATCCTCGTGACTGTTGTCGACAACCACGTCCAGCTCCCACTTCTCAACTTCAGCAACTCCACCCAAGCTCTCCCGCAAGGCATCTCAGTTGCCAACGTGTCTGCGCTTGATGAATGCGACGTCGTGGAACTAGACGCCGACACTTCTTCGTCCTTTCTCGCAACCGGTCCGGCAAGTCCACTCCCCAACGAAATTGTCACGATGATTGCCCCTGATCTCCGACTTGTCAAGCCGTGGAACTCCACCACCTCCTAATGACCTATAGAGATATCTTCGACTTCGAAGACCGCCCTCTCGGTCAAACGTCTCTCGTAAATCATCGAATACGTACCGGAAATGATATTCATATCAGACGGCGACCCTATCCTGTGTCCCATTCCGAACGCCAGGTCACACAACGAGAAGTCTACAAAATGCTCTCCAAAGACGTCATAGAGTCTTCCTCAAGTCCCTGGGCGTCACCTGTCGTCTTGGTCAAAAAGAATAATGGCAGCTGGAGATTTTGCGTCGGCTATCATGCCTTAAACAAAATAGCGCGCACAGACGTATATCCGCTGCCACGGATCGATGACGCCCTGGACTGTCTCCATCGTGCGAAGTACTTCTCATCCAAAGACCAGCGCTCGGGTTACTGGCAGATTTCTGTTGATGACTTGGATCGAGAAAAAACTACCTTTATCACCCCGGACGGCCTCTATCAGTTCAAAGTTATGCCCTTTGGACTGTGCAACGCCCCCGCAACGTTCGAACGTATGATGGACTCTCTCCTTCGTGGCTACAAATGGTCTATCTGCCTATGCTACCTAGACGACGTCATTGTGTTTTCCCCAACGTTTGAAAGTCACCTTACTCATTTGGCGCCCATTCTAGCTGTCTTTCGTCGAGCAGGACTCCAGCTAAACTCCAAAAAGTGTAATTTTGGCAGACAACAAATTACTGTGCTTGGTCATGTTGTAAGTGCTACAGGTGTCCAACCTGACCCTGCCAAGATTAGCGCTGTCAAGAACTTCCCTGTGCGCTCATCTACTAAAGCTGTTCGGAGTTTTGTCAGATTATGCTCGTACTTCCGCCGTTTTATTTGCAATTTCGCCATCATAGCCCGACTCCTCACCGACCTTCTCAAGAAGGACGTGCCCTCCTCGTGGGGCCCCGACCAAGCGACTGCATTCTCGGCCTTGACCAACTTGCTCACTTCACCGCCTATATTGGCTCACTTTGACCCATCCACGCCTACTGAGGTTCGCACAGATGCTAGTGGGCATGGAATTGGCGCCGTCCTCGCTCAGCACCAGTATGGCCACACACGTGTCATTGCATACGCCAGCCGCCTGCTCTCGACATCTGAACGGAACTATTCGATCACAGAGCGCGAGTGCCTTGCATTGGTTTGGGCTGTCTCAAAATTTCGCCCGTACTGACCACCATGCTCTTTGTTGGCTGTCCTCGCTCAAGGACCCAACTGGTCGTCTAGGTCGCTGGGCTCGGAGACTGAGGTCGTCTGAGACTGGGCTCTGAGGTCGCTGGGCTCTGATTTTCTTAACAAAACGTCGCTTTATGCATTGAAGCACAAAATTAACTGGAACACCAATGCATTTCTCCGCAAAATTCGGGGATTGATATCTCGTAACTGGTGTCATCCAGGAAATTAACTCCAAGTGGATCTGCCTTGCGAACTCCACGGCTACAATTTGTAAATTACAATATGGGCCATCCAGTAATTAGTTAAAAACATTAGCAAATTTTTGTTAATTAGCCGATTATGGATTTCAATTTTTTGCGAAAATAGTGTCCGCCTCTTCCAGTAGACCAGCTGATTAAATAGAATTAGGCTATCTGCCACGGGCAACCTCAAATAAATTTTGAAAGTGTTCGCTACCCTGTATATATAATCATAGAACAAGCCAACAAACAAAGACACCGAGGACAACATAGGGGAAAAACATACTTGCTAATTGAATTAACTAAATGATAAATTAATGGAGATGAAAATGGATGAAAAAACAACTGGCCGCAGGTGGGTAACTAACCCACGTCTTCGCATTACGCGTGCGATGCTCTCACCATTGAGCTACCGCGACGCTGTTTTCCCAGCCACTTTCTGGGGTATTCGTCTTACAACTAGAACTAACCCTGGGAGTGTTAGCCAGCGCCACCACTCACAAACCTAGGGGCGGATGTGGAACATCCTTTCTGCTGCAGCTGTCACGAGTACGTGATCTTTTTGGGTGAAGGCAACTGGTCAATAAACCCACACATGCTACCTGAAGGCATCAATGTTGCCGGATTCAAGACCCTCGTTACGTAATCAACGAGAAGAAAGGTGACCGAGTGTCCGATTTGTATTAATGATATAGGAAGAATCATCTTCCTATATGATTAATGACCACCCGTGTAATGGGTATAGGCCGCGTATTGTGTGGGCCGAGGAAAAACAGCATGCCTACAAAGAACGTTACTTAAGAACCCATGGCCGTCTACCATAGCGACTACAAATCTATAATCACCTTAGTGCCAAATTAATAAAGGCGGTAGAAAATGACAATTCATGTGGTATGTGTCTTTATATACCGATCCGCTGATCATCCACTTCCACAGAGGGGAATGACACTGAGTATTTCTTTCTTTTTTACGAAAGAAAACTTTATTAATGAAACACAAAAACGTGATTTATTTCATGTGTGGTTGATCCTGGTGTCCGGCTTTGTTTGGGAAATCCGCGGATTGTAGGTTAATCTACGTACGATATATCTAAGAAATTTCATACGTTCTTCAAATGATGAACTGTCACCTCATTCGGCTTTTGAGGAGGCCAGAACTGAGCATGCGTGTGCGATGTTCGCAGGGCCTGTTAAGTTCTCTAAATATACTCCTACTCCTTTAGGAAAGCGCATATTACGGAAATTAAACTTGTCGCGCATACCCCTGCTAAGCTTTTTCAGCGACCACTGACAAAGCGCAGTGCAGAGAAATGAGGGCTGCAGCCCGATAGAATCTTCGGACATTTATTAGTGAGAACGCACATATATGGTGCATTCGAACTAATAAAGAAGTCACAAGCTTCCAGAAAAGTTTGTTTCGTTTGTTACATTTTGTTTTGTTTGTTATGTTTCGTTTGTTGTTTGACCTTTAGTTGGTCAAAGGAGTCGCTAGCCTCACGGGTAGTGGGAGCGGAGAAAGGGGGGGGGGGGTAGGTAAGAGCAGCTTTGAGAGTGGGGGCATGCCCCCCCTGCCCGCCCGGTTCCGGAGCGCCTGCCGTCGCCACAGGTTAAGCGAAGCCGTTTGTCATTACGCATACACTTCCTACTAGCAGTGCCACCGATGTTGCAGACTTCTTGCAGCATAACGTCATACTCCAGCACGGGGCTCCTCGGCAACTGCTACCTGACCGGAACAGACAGTTCCTGTCAATGGCGACCTTCTGAAATTCTGCACGACGCAGCTTAAATTTACTACGGCCTACCATTCGCAGACGAATGGCTTGACAGAACGGCTGAACCGAACACTTATCGCCATGTTGGCCATGTGGGTGCCTGACGACCACCAGGATTGGGACGCTGCCTTACCCTTTCTGACATTCGCGTACAACACTTCCAGGCATGAGACCACTGGTCATTCGCCGTTTTTTTTTTCTCTTACATGGTCGCAACCCTACATTACCCATGGACACCATGGTGCCTTCTTCTGGGTGCCCACCCACTGAATATGCTCGAGAGACAATTGCCCATGCCGACCGTGCAAGTCAAGTTGTTCCCACTCGATTTTATGACTCCCAAATCCACCGGCAGTCTCGCTACAAGAGCCATCACAGGACCACCCACTTTATACATGGATCCCTCGTCCTTCTGTGGTCCCCAGCACGATGTGTCAGACTATCCCAAAAACGGCTCTTCCAGTACACCGGTCCATATCGCGTGTGCCGCCAAGTGATTGACGTCACTTGTGAAATCGCTCCGCTACTGCCTTCGTCATCATCTGCTCATATCCGCTAGGACATTGTACACGTTGTCCGTTTCAAGCCCTATCGTACCCCGGACACCCCTCAATACCTTGTGCGCTCGTTTTTTTTTTTTTTTTATTGCGATAGCAATTATATGGACACTTCAACCGGATTTCTGCCGGCGGCATCGCCGTCGCCGTGAGGTTCCCTATAGATAAAATCTTCGCGGCGCGCCTGTATGCCCGAGCGGAAGCGTGCGGGGGCGCGCGCGATAACGGAGAGCGAACGCACTCAATCTCCCACGCGCAAGCAAGGAAGCGGGAAGCCAGCGCCGGAGGGAGCGGGGGGGGGGGGGGGGGGGGCGCACTTCTACTCTGCCAACAACCGCGCTCGTCGCTCGCACGCACCGTCTCTTATCTCCCCACGGCTCTGACCTTTATGTGCCGTGCATTCGCCTACTCTGCCAACAACCGCGCTCGTCGCTCGCCCGCACCGTCTCTTATCTCCCCACGGGTCTGGCCTTTATGCGCCGTGCATTCGCCGCTCAGTTTCCATTGAAGCGATAGACCGCACGTACCTTCGCCGCTGCGGCGTATGCGCTTGCTGCCAGCGTTTTGACAGTCGTCGTCTGCAGTCATTCAGTGTGATCTATTCATGTTTGTTTGTGCGCGCTCACACCACGTTTGTTCATTCAGTTACTAATAGTCGGGCCACATTTTCCAACGCACGCTACACATGCAATGCTGCCCGGATCGGCAGTGCAGCGCTACAGGTGTGTCCCTTCGCACGCGCTGCCCACGGGAAGCGCTTCTCATCAACACCACCGTTTCACACGCGCCTTCTCGTGGTCATCGAGTCTCTCTTCATGTCGGTCTACTTACGCCGCAGCACACCTGCTTACTTAACCAGCTCGTGTTTACTACAATTCATATTGCTACCAAAGCCGCTCACCTTACTTCGTATGGCATTGCTTTGTTGCTATCGCATTCATTGCTTCGCCCTTAGAGCGAAACTGTGACATTTTTTCACCTGTACCGAGTCAATGCTTTCGCCGCCGGAGGGTGGTGTTATGGGCCAGTTGCGCGGCGGATAAAGAAGATGCTGAAGCGTAGAGCAGACAAGAGCAGGGAGAAGACAGGTCTATGGTGCACCATCTTTGTTGTTGCTGCCCCACTTTTAGTATCCTTGTACATAGTGTAAACAAACCCCCTTTTCTGTAAATCTCCCCGTAACAATATGTAGTAGAGTTTTGTATGCTACGCAAGTAAGAGTTATTGGCCGGTAGTTCGACACCTTGCACCGAGGGCCTGATTTATGGATCGGTACTGCTATCACGTTTTTCCAGTCAAGAAGCCATTTATTGAAAATATTTTTTACATGCCGTGTCACTTCTGATGCGCAGTGCTAAAAAAACGCATTCGTCAAGCAATCAGGACCACTCGTTTACGAGCTATCTCTGCACCATCATCTGAACACCACGTTTGCTGATAGAATGTTTCCTAGCCCTACCCGAGGCATATGCCCATCCCTATTGCAAAACCCAGTATCCAGTGCCCAGTGCCATGCCTGATTATGGGCCCAGTGTCGCGCGCTGGATGCTGGGACGCTGGCAAGGCGCGGCATACTGGGAGGCGCTGGGCGCGGGGTATTTATTTATTTATTATTGCGATGGCAATTATATGGACACTTCAACCGGATTTCTGCCGTCGGCGTCGCCGTCGCCATCAGTCGTCGCCGTCGCCGTGAGGTTCCGTATAGATTCCAAGGGCGATAAAATCGTCGCCGCGCGCCGTATGCGCGAGCGAAAGAGCGCGGGGGACGCGCGCTATCACGGAGGGCGAACTCCCCCGCGCGCTATCACGGAGAGCGAACGCACGGTGGAAAGCAAACGTGACCGTCGCCCGAACGGCCGTGGGGGTATGGGAGGGAGGGAGGGAGGCGGGGCGGCGCTGTGCTCCAGCACCAAAGGCGTATCTTGCCACTCAATCTCTCACGCGAAAGCAAGAAACGGGAAGAGGGGGCGAGGGGGCGAGGGGGGGGGGGGGGGGGCAGCTTCTCCTCTGCCAACAACTTCTCCTTGCCCGACGGTGCCGGTCGCCCGCACCGTCTCTTATCTCCACGCGGCTCTGACCTTTGTATGCGCTGTGCATTCGCCGCTCAGTTTCCGTTGAAGCGATAGACAGCGCGAACCTGCGCTTGCTGCCAGCGTTTTGACAGCCGTTGGCTGCGGTCATTCAGTGTGATCTATTCATGTTTACTTGTGCGCGCTGACACCACGATTGTTAATTCAGTTAGTAAGCCAATGTGTCCAAGTTTATGCAGCCGATAAAACTACTATCCCTACTCCGAATAGCTCTCTACTAATTTGCTATCGCAATCGATGCTTCGAAACTGCAACATTTTTTTTATTTCAAAATACCTTACAGGCCCCATGAGGAGCATTGAGTAAGGGAGGCATTACTGTATTGATGCGAAATGCAGCTCTAGAGCGAGAAATACGTGGTGCCTGACTACCTTATATATTTGTTCGAATACAGAAAGAAACAGAGAACGTTGTAATGCAATAAAAAAGAAAAAAAAGTAAAACTAAAAATATCCACGAGCATTCTAACCTCCGACCTACAGATCCCAATCCCAGTATCTTACCACTACGCCACGCCGATTGGTGATAACCTATTCATACTTTGCCATGTCAACGCGCAGAGACAGTTGTAGCTTTGTACAGACGTCTCGCACAGACATGGTAGATGCGATATCACCTTCAACTGAAGCTTACGCCTCTATCAGAACGAAAAATTTGTTGTCCGTATTGCATAGTATGCCTGGAAGTGCTGCAACACTGATTTGCTTTTGCGATTGGTATAATAACTACGAAAAAAGCCTTGAATGAACCGCCGACCCGGAATGTTGTACGGGCCGTTACTGCCGATTTTGACAGCCGTTTCGTATTCTTCGCGCAAAGGTAATGCAACATTTTCATAGCTCGACAATGCTTTTCAAGCAACACGTATGTTTAGTCACATATCTCCGTAAGAGAAGCGGTCGGTTAATGCGGCTGACAGCCTTCGGCGACAGCCCATATACCTATAGGTATGTTTATAACACGTCATATCGGCGCTCATCGCTTGTTGTGCTGACACTGTACACACAAGAGAATGGTCTGTTTAAAAACACCGATGGGAAAGGTGAACTACAGAGTGATTTATCCTCGTTAGACTTGTTCGACTCCTCAGCCCAGACGGGCCGATAGAGTGTAGACGATCTCGGCGGGTACGGTAGGCTTAACCTTCGGCTGAAGCGAACGATCTCTGTGTGGGTACCTGGCTAATGCGAAAATGTTTGTATTTGAGCTTCAGAATCATTTAACTATTACTTTTAGTACAGCAGGGAAAGTGGAAGCGCACGAATCACCGCAGCTTTGTTGTCGGTGCAATAATATCAATCAGCGGCAGGCTTTCTGAGGTCCGTTCGAATGCGTCTGAACGGCTGCTCGGTTTCGTGTCGACTGTACAACACTGCGACAACTCGCAGTCATCTATTGCGTACAAACTACTAGAAAACGAGGCGTTATCTGCGTTTGCGTAATTTCGTTCACGAATACAGCTATCCGCACAGTCAAAAGGGAAATGTACAAAGCGAAAGTGATCTGAAGGGTCACATATGCATGGGCTAGCTCACGCACCTTTATTTGAAGCTGCAACACCGCCGACACGAAACAGACATTTATGATCCCAACTTATAGCGCTATTTAGGACAGGAGTCTGTTTTTTGGACAGGAGATGCCCATAAAATTGTATCAAGCATTTAATATTCAACAGCGCCTATACTCCGGCAGTGCGGCACAAACGAAACCAGCGCAGTCTCCAGTACGAGCCAGCGAACTCCAGCGCGTGTTCAGCGCACACCAGTGCGCCCCAGCGTCATAGCAATGAAACGAGCGTCTCGTCCAGTGTGGCCCCGCACTGCTCCAGCGATCTCACCACTGTCGCAGTGACTCCCAGTGACTCCCAGCGTGCGCCAGCGTTCCCAGTGCCACCCATTGTCAAAAAAGGCGCTGGTTTCACACTGGAAGGCACTGGAAGACGCTGGTTTTTGCAATAGGGATGACTTTCAGCGGCCGCTATCGCTCGATTAAAGAAATTGGAGGGCGCTTAACCGTCGCCTTTAAAAGTAGAACGCGATAGCGTTATCGGGACCCGTTCGCATCGCTTCGTTCGCATCCGGCAAGTAGGCTTCATTCACTGCAACACAACGTCGGAAAGCCAGCTTACAAAGACGAAGCTTACACCGATCCCCTTAAAGTCGGCTTCAGTTTTAAACAAATGCATTGCTAGAAAGACGCTTTTCCAGGGGCAATATAAGTTCTTATATTAAAATGTGAAGGCCCTGGGCCCTTTTTTCATCATTTTATTAGCTGTTTGCTATTGACCCAACGCGCGCGCGTGTTCCAAACGCATTTGGCAGGCGAAGTCCCAATTTGACATGCCGAGGATTCTAGTGCCATCTGGATAGGATTTTCGCAAGTAGGCTACCCGAGTGCTGGCAAGAGAGGTTTGTGTTTTAACTTACTCGTAACAGAATTGTATTTTCTCGTACATTCAAACAACGGTCCTACGCCACCATATCTGTACGTTGTGCTTAAGTTATACTTAACCATTCTTCTGACGGATTTCACTGTGAGAAATTCAATTTATGTTCAGTAACACCTTGCGCCACGCGGAGGGCCTGCGCGGTCGGGGTAGTTGCGGATGATTTTCTCCGCCACGGACGCCGACATCCACGCCGACGCCGGATTTTCTGCGACACGGGGCCCTTAACGGTATCGCGTTAAAGCAGAAACGATATAGCGCTCAGCTTTTTCTCTATCGTCTTGCGAAACGTCATCGGCCAGAGAGACGAGGGGTGAAATGAATGCACCACCGTTCTTGCCGTTTCTTTTAGCATGCCTCCAAGGCTCTTTTGGTTTATCTTATTCTCAGTTGTATGGAATTCAAGGTAAGTGTTTCGCTACGCAATTACATGCCCTATCTTCTCGTGTGATGCCTATTATAATATCAGTTTTAACAGCGAAGCTGTTTAAACCAGCCGTAACTTGTGGTGCGTATCAAGGAAGTACCAAGAAAGAAAATAAACATTCTTGCCGAGGCGGGATTCGAACCCGCGTACCCCCGGTCCCAAAGCGAGCGTCGTAACCACTACGCTATAGAGCCACTTTTTTTTATTTATTTATTGCCGGTCTTCGACATAACACAGTACATACAAATTACCACACACTCAAATAACACAAATGCACGCTGTTGGACAGAAAGAAATTAGAAAAAAAAATAACATAAGTCGTCCGTCCGTATAGGACCAACGTTGTCACGCTAAAATTCCGCCATGACTGTCAGAGGCTCTAGCCTTGACAGCCAATCCGGTACAGCCAATTGCATTTTCTGTTCTTCAATAAACCGATAAATACATTCTTTGAAATAAATCCTCGCGGGCCTCGCGTCAGGATCACAGTGGTACCCCGCCATACGAGTCCGCCATAAACAGTGGAGTGCAATCACCATAATAAAGTCATAAGGAACACCGTCATCATCTTTAATGGACAGGTATCTGATCCCATGGGGGTCCACTGGCAACTCTTTCTTGAGTGTTCGCTTTAACACATCCCAGAAGTAAAGCCCCTCCCAACAGTGCAAGAAAACATGGCCAATGGTTTCGGGCTGCTTGCAGATCAAGCAGTGCGGTCCCCAAGGTACCGTACAACCCCGTTCTTTCATAAAAGTCTTGACGGGGAGCGTTCCGGTGTGAAGCTTAAAGAAAAAGGTTTTTACCCCTGGTGGTACCTGCATGCGTTTCACCCGTTTCAGCACATCCTGTCCTGGCCCTCCACTGTGTATGGCTCTGTATAATGGCACTGGGAAAAGTACATCACATAGATCTCTGTACAGTGTTTTCCTTTTCACTTCACAGCCACGCCTTGCAGAGCATGCATTTATGCGAACCATATGATTGCGTTCGAGCGTCGTCGTCTTCGTCCACAGCTGGCGCGTTCGTAGTACTTCGTAGGCTCGGGCTCGGAGAGGTGAAGATGTTTTGCGCGCTATGAGAGCGAGATAGAGACGCATTCACGGAGCGGGTCTCCTGGACCGCGGTGTCGGTATTGGAACGCGGTGTCGGTGTTGCAAGCTGCGCTATGCAACGCGCAGTGACGGCCGTAAGTCCGGGATGCGCTAAAGAAAATTATCATCATCATGAGTAATAAGATGAAAAGTTCTCGCACACTTCCGGAAAATGCTGGGCTACGATCGCCCAGCTTCGCTGTTTCAAGCGTTGCGCGGCCGAGTGCAAGGTTAAGCGTTTCTTTTTTTTTTTTTTTAGCCACTGTAGCTCTATCACTAAAAGTACGCTAAACCAGTTGGCACTTTCGCGTAAGAATGCGCAATTGCTTTTTAAGCCCAGGTTTACGTTTCCTCACTTTCCGCTTATCAGGCACGAAGGGACAAAGGCATCTCAAAGATTAAGGATCTTGTTTTCCAATGGTAGCCAGAGGTGATCCACACTTACTTGCTCCGCGATGGTCTAAAAAGCTAGAATTAACAAGCGATTTATAGATTTTTTTTCTACGTTTGCTTCGTCATAGTCATACACGCGTCTTTCTGCATAAGTAGTCGTGTTAAAATGACGCACAATCATTTCGCACAATATAGCATCGTGGCCACTGATGCCAGGAATAACCTGCGTAGAAGTCACGAAATTAGATTTGATTCCAAGAACTAAATCCCAAATATAGTTTCCGCGTGTTGGTTGCAGTGCTATTTCCTGCAGGTCATGCAGACCGATTCCATATTTTCTGGCCCGAACTCCCCAAAGTAATGTTAACCTTGATAGGAATTGAGTGAACCGAATACCGGGTAAATTAGCATCACCCCCAATGACCATCAAGACCAATTGCAACAATAGCACTTGTAAGCTGCAACATCCCGCTTACAGAAGATTCAGGTGCTCCATAAATGCTGTATAAATGCTGTATACGCGTTCGAAAGTACTAGTTGACACCAAACATATTCACGTACAGTCGAGTGCAAAATATTAGAGACCACGGGAGCGGCGACTGAACTGCATGGCTGCGCCTCGTGACGGCTGCGCGCCGAAGTTCGAGAGCGCGTACTGCGCACGCGCGTCCTTTCTTATCTGCCAGCCTGCTCGTTCGCTCGCTTCAACCACGCGCGCACCGGAACGCGTGAGAGAGCGCAGGGTGTCACTTCTGCAGTCGCCGTCGAATCGCCCGAGTGATGATGTCGTCATATCGTGACGAAAACACTTCATTTGCACTGGCAGCGCTCGGAGCGCGCCACTCTCTGCACCTTGCTTCTTGACTTCCCGCGGCGCGAAAAACATGCTTCGCGTCACTTTTTCTGAAATCGAGTTTTGTGATAAGGTCAGAAAGCAGCGATGTCTTTTGCGCTCCACTTCCGGAAATTTAAGCATGATGCAATTATTTGTGGTACTCAGTCCAAATATCATGTGCCCAGACACATGCGTGAAACCACCGAATATCGAGCAGCTGGAGAGAAGAGCCAGGGAAGAGAACGGGGAATCAACGCAGAAGGCACGCGGGCAAGTACCGAGTGTCCGATCTGCCGGGTTTCAATGCAATGTAATGCATAGTTTATTCGGAAGAATAAAGAGTCCCGCTCAGCTACGGGGCTGTGAAACGCCAGACACGCTTTGTACCGCAACACGGAATGTGACCCACGCGTCACCCACGCGCTGGTCCTCGCGATCTCCAAATTATGCGAGGCAGTCGCGCCACACTTCGAACGTTTGCAACGCGCCGCATGAGGCAGATTGTCCGCGGCAAAATGAAAACACGTATAGAGATGCGCGCAAATTTCGCATTAGGAATTATCGTAATGGTCGGGGTTTCCTTTTCATTTACTGTTTCTGAGGACAAATCTGGAATGATTGCCCTTTCTCTTCCCTCGCTCTTCTCTCCAGCTGCTCGAGGTTCGGTGGTTTCACGTATGTGTCTGGGCGCATAATATTTGGACTGAGTACCACAAATTATTGCATCATGCTTAAGTTTCAGGATGTGGAGCGCAAAAGACATCGCTGCTTCCTGAACTTATCAAAAAACTCGATTATAGAAAAAGTGACGCAAAGCATATTTCTCGCGTCGCGCAGCATCAAGAAGCAAGGCGCAGAGAGTGGCACGCTCCAAGCGCTGCCAGTGCAAATGAAGTGTTTTCGTCACGATATGACGACATCATCACTCGGGCGATTCGACGGCGACTGCAGAAGTACAGTGGCTAGCAGAAGTGACACCTTGCACTCTCTCACGCGTTCCGATGCGCGCGCGGTTGAAACGAGCGAACGAGCAGGCTGGCAGGTAAGAAAGTACGCGCTTGCGCAGTACGCGCTCTCCAACTTCGGCGCGCAGCCATCAGAAGGCGCAGCCATGCAGTTTAGTCGCCGCTCCCGTGGTCTCTAATATTTTGCACTCGACTGTACATCAGCATCAACGTCAGTTTAGGACTAAAAATGGCAGTATTCACTAGAACTAATTCGCCAACACCATGTACATTCTGATATTTCCTCATTTTCGATCTGTTCTGAAGCCGCCAATACTCCTACACGCGTACTTCGTTGTTGGAGGGGTGTATAACAACACATCGTCACTCCTTCCGTCTTACGTCACCAAAGTTGACAATCTTCTTCACGGCCTTGGTACTCTTGAAGGTCGCAGCCCTCACATCCTTCACGCAGCAACCAATGCCACTATACCTCAGGTACCAGTCCCAGGCGCTCCCGTGTGTCTCATCGAAAGTCTTCCACTAGCTAAGGTCTGGCCCGTACATCAGTGTGCATAAAAACAGTACTTAAAACCACTGAAACTGATGGAAAACTAGACCTGGTACTCATTATCCACAATGAAGCCCTTGATTGTACGGCCAAAACAGGCTGCCGGTGTAGTCGGTGTTGCATTACAAATGCAAAGCAATGCTTTCAGCTTCACTGGCGTCAAGGTCCTTTAGGTAAGCACAATACTCAAAGCACTATCAAAGTCAAAACGTACTCACCAACTGTAGCTGCTCGGCAGACGTAGAAGACAGAATCCTAGGTCGCACCGCCCCCCCCCCCCCCCCCCCGCTCTTTACTTCCAGTCACGTGGGGACACAATAGAAATCTTTTGCTGGCACCGCTTGCACGCTCATCACTCAGTTTTTCACCCCAGAGCAGACACTGCAGAGTGCGTCTTGCAGAATCTGCTACAGCGGCGCCCAGGCTTGTCAGGGCAGGTGACGGAAGAACTACGCTTGCGCGTTGTGCGAACGAAAAATCCATGAAAGAAAAGAGTAATTCTAACAATGGTTATCACAAGTTGAAATCAGCGCTTGCGCAGAAAATTTACCTTATTGTTTACTGAAGGTTTGCTGATACATGCTACTTCAAAGGACTACATCAGTCGAGCCTCGAGAATGAAGTTGTGCATCCAATAACTGCATGATTAAAAGGGGACAGAAATTGCGCTGCTTGAACGTGACTGGCAAGGAAATAATCTTGTGTATCTTTGTTTACTGTGTTGCCTGTGTTCTCTTAACCTACCATTTATACACCTGCCCGCTAGAGCGGTACAACATCTGCCACGGCTTAAAGGTGGGGGGTAGAGCGCGTGAGCTCTGCAATGGCCGTCTCTAAATAGTCCGAGAATCAGGGTTTGGGATTTTTCAATTATTCCCTAATAACCCGCATAGTTCGAAACTTGCCCTCCTAGCCACCGCTTACAACCCCCCCCCCCCCCCCCCTTCCCTCAGTACGCATACATCGTCGATACAGTTGTTTCAGAAAACCCTGAAAATCGCATGCAACCGTTTTTAGAGCGCCCCCCTCCCCCCTTTAGGTGCACTGACATCTCCGCCACAAAACAAACAATGAAGTAGAAGCAGCCAAATTAATGTAGCTACCGATCTTCCTCTGTCTTTATTTGTGAAATTCTTAGGTACCTGTCCACTTTGCTACTTCTTTGTCAAATACGGCCTTATGGCCGCCGCACACTTTTGTCCTCTTACAGTAGTCCTTCGTTTCGATAGCTGCCCACTTCGTCGCCGCCGTTGTTTCCTCACCGTCGCTGGTGCCGTCGCAGTGCACGTCATCGCTCGGAACGAGCCACGACACCAGGGGCCCCTTGGTGAATATTCCACTGGCCGTTGGCTGCAATCCGAAAAGGAGTAATTATTCGTTAAACGCTGCTGATTGATTGATTGATTGATTGATTGATTTATTGATTGATTGATTGATTTAGTGAGTGAGTGAGTGGATTGATTAAGTCGATGTTTTGACGGAAGCCCGTCTGGTCGGGAGGCATCATGAAACGTCTTTTGTTGTATTCTTTCAGTGGCCGGTGTCCTTCCCTTTTTTTTACATTTTTTACCCTTCATGAAGTGTATTGATTGAACCGGATTTAACCACACAACTGCGTAATGTCTAGACAAAGTGCTAGACAATGTACGCAGTGGTAAGTGCGTTTGTTATTTGCGTTTCCAAAGTTATGCATAATTCCGCCTGTTGCCTTGCCATCTGCCTCGGCGGCTTAGACTTGAGGATGTAGTTTCGCCGCAACCGCCAAACACTTAATGGGACAATAATGAAAGCCCGAAATAAGTTTAGACCAAACACGTGGTATCTAACGACTATATTCTCGTTAAGTTCATGGTAATGGGTTGGTTAAAAAAAAAAGGGGGGGGGGGGGGAATGAAGGTCAGAGTTCCTCTGGCCAGAACGCTGATGCGTCACTCTGCCTTCCGGTTTCAAATTATCTTTAACGCGAAAGCCTTAAGTGTCTGTGTTGGCGGTTGACCTTGGCGAAACTGCGCCGTGACGAAAAATTGCCCGCGCCGCAAATCTATATATATATCAATATATCGATAGAAACCACCGTATATCTATAGAAACACGTCCGAAAATGGTCTGAATGACGTGAGAACTCTCCGGGAGGTTCCTGTAAACAAATTAAATTAGTGGCTTTGAAAAGACAACGTGGTGCATTTCCGTCTGGGTGGTAATCGAACGCAGGCCTCCGGGGAGCGAGACGAACACGCTTCCCGGACGCCACAGCTGTTCTAGCTTAGTAGAGGTGGCCCTAGTGCAGTGCGTCATTGCACACCTCGCGTCACAGCCATCTTGCTGACTAATGGTGTGGCCTAGTGCGTCCGTCATTGGGCGCCGCACGTGACGGTGAGGGGGAGCAGGTGGCGCCAGGTCATGAGTGTATAAATTGAGCACGCTGATGACGTTCCGAGATCTACAAACAGTATAATGCTTTCGCATTCACGCACGTAAGCAGTCTTAAGTGTCTGCCGAATTTTAGGCTTAGTAATTGTTGTCGTGCCAGGTGTTGCTGCGCAGAAAAGCGGGCGCGCGCGCGCTCTGCGCATTGACGTCACAGTCGAAGCGGCGGCGGCGGCGGTTGTCGGTGGCGAGCGATGGAGGACCGTGCACTGCTATTGCGGCTCGCGAGGACGGCCGCGCAAGTACGTCACTGCGGAAGAAGCGCGTGCCGCTGCACTAGCACGATGCTGAAGACAGAGGGAACCCGAACTGCGGAAGCGAGAAGCGGAACAATTGAGGATGCGACGAGCGGAAGAAGCCGAACGACAACATCGATTGTATAGACTGCATGTATTACCAAATGTGCAGCACGTTTTGACCTTCTTGTATTACAAGCGTGTAATACCTGGCGAACTTTTTTGCACTTGGACCTTCGTGGAGCTGAGTAAATGCTTTATAACTTGCTAAGCTTAGTCCATTTCTACCGATAACACATGAACGTATATACTTTCCATGCGCAACCATCGGCTACGACGCGCCGGTCCAACCACATTTATTGTCGTCTAAGCGTAGGCGTCCGTGTTCGCTTTTGCGCTGGAAAGATGTTTCGTATTGCGTTTATTGTCCTCGTCTGTTTAGTTTTCGTTTCGCCGGCATGGGCGCGCTGATCCCAGACTCGCGTAGAGTTGCCCGGTGTGGTACTCTTGTCTTGCTTTAGCGCAACCAGTTTGAGTAAGAAGGGAAAAAAGGGGGCAGGTGACAGGGTGAGCGCTAACTTCCAACTAGAAAAAAAAAAGAAACCAGTTCGAAGTTAGCGCTCACCCTGTCACCTGCCCCCTTTTTTCCCGTCTTACTCAAACTGAGTTGCGCTAAAGCAAGACAAGGATCGTCATCATCATCACCCTATATTTTATGTCCACTGCAGGACGAAGGCCTCTCTCTGCGATCTCCAATTACCCCTGTCTTGCGCTAGCGTATTTCAACTTGCGCCTGCAAATTTCCTAACTTCATCATCCCATCTGGCTTTCTGCCAACCTCGACTGCGCTTCCCTTCTCTTGGTATCCATTCTGTAACTCTAATGGTCCACCGGTTATCCCTCCTACGCATTACATGGCCTGCCCAGCTCCATTTCTTCCGCTTAATGTCAACTAGAATATGGGCTTTCCCCTTTTGTCCTCTGATCCACACCGCTCTCGTCCTGTCTCTTAACGTTACGTACGCGTAACATTTTTCGTTCCATCGCTCTTTGTGCGGTGCTTAACTTCTTCTCGAGCTTCTTTGTTAACCTCCAAGTTTCTGCCCCATATGTTGGCACCGGTATAATGCAATGATTGTACCCTTTTCTTTTCAACGACAGTGGTAAGCTCCCAGTCAGGATTTGGCAATGCCTGCCGTATGCACTCCAACCCAATTTTATTCTTCTATAAATTTCTTTCTCGTGATCAGGGTCCCCTGTGAGTAATTGACCCAGAAGACAAGAATACGATGCACCAACTTGCCCAATCTGCAGTACTTCGATGTGGTATGTTCTTTGGGGGCTTCCGTGTGACGAGTGATTAAATTTTCTCAACCCGTTCTGCAGCAGTACGCCTTTCATGTCCCTCTGACGGAGCAAAAGGTGCGCTGAAATTAGATATTCAAGAAGTAATTGGCACCTAGACGGGACATACGGATCCCAGATACGAAGTCGGGGAAATGCAGAGCTGCGTGCAAGCAGTTTAAGCCTTTCATGTCCCTCTGACGGAGCAAAAGGTGCGCTGAAATTAGATATTCAAGAAGTAGTTGGCACCTAGACGGGACGTACGGATCCCAGATACGAAGTCGGGGGAATGCAGAGCTGCGTGCAAGCAGTTTAAGCGTGTTCTTGCCTTCATCTTACGAAAAATATAGTCACTAACTTGGTATATATCGTTTGTGAAGTGAAGTGCGCTTCGAGTACAGCGAGATGATATAATACAAAATGATGCATTAACACGCCCGCACCCCACTGAATGTTACAGGCAAAAAAAGTTAAATAGTGATGGTACGATCAAATAGGCCGTCTCATTAGAGAAACACTTCCTAACAAGTTCTATTTAACAAAGCCTTGCATAGGGCGTCATTTGATAGCGTTTGTTGGTGCTAAAATATAGAAGAACCTTCCAACTGTCATCAAAAGTGACACTGCCGCTTCACAATCCACAAGAACACATTTTCGCTAGAAAATACGTGTCTCTAATTCAAGACTACTAACGGTTTTTATGGCAATACAGATTGTCTTAATTTTCTGACTTGGTCCGTTGTTATAAAAATGCCACATTTTCCTGTTTGTAATTGCATTCCTTGCTTCCTCTATTGTATGACGTCATATGTGATATTACTCAATATAATATAGTTTACTTTTATGTCTTGTTATTATTTTTAACAAATATCCTGTTTCTTTTAGTTTTTTTTTTTCCTTGGCTATAAATTCTTTGCGAGCGCTTTTCTCGTTTTGGGTCCCCCACTACCTTAGTCGGCCGTGGACCTAGAAGATTTTACAAACATATTTTGTACCCCATGAAAGGAATACAATAAAAAACTATTACGTTCATATTCGTGTTTATAATAAAAGTGCAGTCTCTATTATGTAGAACATAATGAGACCGTTTCCTTAGTCCGCGTACAAGGAGACATTGCTTTCAGCGTCAAGCAGTGATATTTCAACGAAAAATTCGTTTTGCGCAATTTTAACATGGCAGCAGGTTATGTGAAACAAGTTAAAAAGCGATAATGACCCTAATCTGCCTCGGAGTCTCAGAAGGACATAGGACAGTGTTTTATTTTTTCTCACTCTCTTGGTGAGGCTTACGCAGCGGCAACGTTCGAAAAGCGAAGTTGTCGAATCTAACCGAGTACAAATTTTCAAAAAGTACTATGTTTGAGCAAGTATAGAATTGAGTGCCGTTCCCTTTTCTTACTTCTGGAAGTCGCGAATACGAAACGTGCAAAGAATGTCATAAGAAGATTCTCATTTACTTTCTCGAATATACGCCTTTCAGTTTAAGAGTTCATTCTACGGAGGACCTTGGAAATGAGCAAAAGCTCCAAATGTCGGCGCAGATCCTGGTTGAGTTGCACTGCATATACGCACTATGAATTTTTTTTTTTATCGCATGCGTCTTAACATACACGCATGTCCGTACCGTAAGCCCAAAATGTTCGACCATAGCCGGGTATTCATGAAGTGAGTTGTCAAGTTATGGAAGCAAGCACTTGGATTCGAAAACAAAAAAAAAAGTTCGATTCACACTTTAAACCAAGTACAGGGGCCGTATTCTGAAACGTTCCCCTAGGCGAAATTTCTTTTTTCGCTTTCAGGCGTGCGCTGATTGGCTGTTTTAGCAAAATTGGATGAACTGATTGGGTGGTTGAGCCCGACGTCATTCAATTTTGCTCAACCAGCCAATCAGCGCGCACGCCTGAAAGCGAAAAAAAGAAATTTCGCCTAGGGAAACGTTTCAGAATACGGCCCCTGGAACACCCCCTACTACACATATATAAGAAATTGCGTGTTCCATGTAGGGGAATAAGTGATTTGCCCTAGTATATAATATTAAAGAACCAATTGCTTCAAACTGTAGTTACACTCGGCGGCAAGATATTTTACGAATTCCTATTTAACCGAGAAAGTCGGACTTAGAAGCCACGTATCCCTACAATACACGAAGATGGCTTTCCGTCCTGGGACTTGCCAATGCCTTTCCCCGCGAACACCGCAATGCATGACATCTTCAAATAAGCCACGCGCCAACGCCCAAGAAACTGAGTTGGAGATATAAAAACTAGATTAAAACATCTCTTATCGGTAAATAAATGTTTGTTTAGCCCGGGTATGTGGAGAAGGAGCACACCGACAAAGCGCTCATCACCTCGCTACACTGTAAAATGATTTACACGCTTAAAAGTGAACAATGGTATGGATCTGTCTATAATTCACACCCTTACACCAAAAACGGGTGTCAGAATGTGAGTTACAGACACATATACATCATTATTCGCTCTTAATGGTACAAATTATTTCACAGTGTCCCATTAGGCGGCGCTACACGCGTTTTTATATTTGTCAGAACACACCGTGATCGCGAAGACCTCTCCTGGATGAATGGTAGGAGCGCTTTCTTTGAAATGGGGTTGTGACTGGCGACAAAAAGTTCCAATTTCTATGGTAATATGTCAAATATCCTAGGCGGCCCCAATGGTCTCGGAAGTGCACCACTCCCTCCCTGTGGACCGCCGTGACAGGAGCTGTACATGGACCAGAGGGCAAGGAAATGTTTTTCGACGGAGATACGTGACGCATTGTCAACACAATCCGCAGCGGAAAAACCTATTATTCGCTCTAAGATGAGCCAGTGGAGTGAAAGCGAAGTAGAGCATGCTCAGTCTATGGTAAATTTGGTATATTACGTTTCATGATTGTATGTATCACCTTCAATTTTGCGCCACCCATCCACCAACACTGGGTTTTAATTCGTTATTACGAGAAGGCCAACATTCGGCGGGTGCCATCTGACATACACCGTTTTGCAGTATCAGACATACGATGCGAAAGAAATTGTTGAGCCTACGGTGTTCCGGCGCATGCGGGCCCACGACTGGCCTCTGTTTCACATTATGCAATGTTATCACCTAACCTTCCCAGTATCTAGTGGGAACGCGGAACGGACGTTCGCTAAGTTCCGTGTCGTGTGCAAGAAGGAGCGTGCCACAGATGCGTATGCAAATATTGGAAAGTGCGGTTCTGTACGCTGTAAAAAAATGTCACAGTTTCGGCCTAAGGGCGAAGCAATGAATGCGTTAGCAACACAGCAATGTCATACGAAATAAGGTGAGCGGCTTTGGTAGCAATATGAATTGTAGTAAACATGAGCTGATTAAGTAAGCAGGTGTGCTGCGGCGTAAGTGGACCGACATGAAGAGAGACTCGATGACCACGAGAAGGCGCGTGTGAAACGGTGGTGTTGATGAGAAGCGCTTCCCGTTGGCAGCGCGTGCGAAGGGACACACCTGTAGCGCTGCACTGCCGATCCGGGCAGCATTGCATGTGTAGCGTGCGTTGGAAAGTGTGGCCCGACTATTACTAACTGAATGAACAAGCGTGGTGTGAGCGCGCACAAACAAACATGAATAGATCACACTGAATGACTGCAGACAACGACTGTCAAAACGCTGGCAGCAAGAGCATACGCCGCAGCGGCAGCGGGCGAAGGTACGCGTGGTCTATCGCTTCAACAGAAACTGAGCGGCGAATGCACAGTGCATAAAGCTCAGAGCCGTGTGGAGATAAGAGACGGTGCGGTCGAGCGACGAGCGCGGTTGTCGGCAGAGTAGAAGTGCGCCCCCCCCCCCCCGCTCCCTCGGGCGCTGGCTTCCCGCTTCCTTGCTTGCGCGTAGGAGAGATAAGAGACTGTGCGGGCAAGCGACGAGCGCGGTTGTTGGCAGAGTAGAAGTGCCCCCCCCCCGCTCCCTCCGGCGCTGGCTTTCCGCTTCCTTGCTTGCGCGTGGGAGATTGAGTGCGTTCGCTCTACGCGATAGCGCGCGTCCCCGCACGCTCCCGCTCGGGCATACGGCGTGCGGCGAAGATTTTATCTATACGGAACCTCACGGCGACGGCGACGCCAACGGTAGAAATCCGGTTGAAGTGTCCATATAATTGCTATCGCAATAAAAGTTCGGGGTAGCTTGCACTAGTGGCGCAAGGCTAAAGACACAGCGGAGGTCATCGGTTGCTAGCTGGTCCTGGCTATACGAAGTGATGCTAAGTTATACGAAGTAATGCTAAGTGATGCAAAGTTGATGTGCTAAGTCGTTTTGCAGCGGTGTCTTCGGTTAACCCTGCTGGGTCCAATCGGCGTCGATGCTGGCACTCTCGCTTAGCAGCGCGCCGCGATTCTTGGTAAGCGGCTTCTTCCTCGGCAGTGCGAACCTTTCTTGGTCACCCCATGACTACGTCTGGCACGCCGCTGTCGTCCACCTGCTTTCATACGGAACGAAGGACCGCACGCACAGTTGGCTGTGACGTCACGTCTGACTCGCGGCGCATGCGCAGTAGTGCGCAGCTGGTGGCGATGTCGTAGGGGAAGGGGGGCGAAAGCTATTCACAGTGTACGGGTGGCGAGCGCAGACACGCGCGCCGGGATGACGTCACGGCGCATGCGCAGTAGCGCACAGCTGGCGGGAGCTCCGTGGAGCCGTGTCTGCGTCTGGCGAAGCGAGCGCGCACCTGCGCCGGCGGTTACTAGGCAACGCGAAGTGACGTGTTCGCTCCGCGGAGTTTTTTTTTTTCTGTTTACGACAGACAGATTACGCTTGGCATAAACACCTCCGCTGTTAAAAGGTGACAGTAACAAAACGACACCAGAGTGTGCATTGATCAAGGATCGTTAAGCTACATAGAAGTCAAAAAACAGAGGTGAAGCGAAAACATTTCAGTAAACATCAAAGAAAGCTTCGCTTATCACCAACTCGTACACATGCATAGGACACCCCAATTCTTTCCACCAGATTTTGGGGATGGATATCTCGGAAGTCGCGCGAGTCCTATAAATTTTTTTTGAAAACTCATTGAAAGTCACTGCTGCTGCCATACGGCTTCCGTCAAGTCTTCTAACTGAAAAAATTAGGGCTGATTGATTTGCGAACCAGCTCCAGCTTACTGCGGAAGCTGCGGCCGCTGGGTGCCATATGAACAGTAAAAGCATACACAAAAAATTTACTCACCATCCCGGCCCTGTCAAAGTGAATGTCCGGCGAAGCTGCTGAAAACCGCCACTACAACTACGGGGGTATGTAATCCTTTATTGCTTCAGAGTAATGGTAATTTAGAGTAATGGAAGTAATGGTAAATTTGGCAGCACGCCGCCGCTGGTAGTATTGCCGTTTAGTTTCTCTTTGCCGCTTCTGGTATTCACACTGCCCCTCGAGAGTCGGAACTATTCGTTTCCTACCCATACCATGTTTTTTCAGGTGCTGAAAAAATAATGAAATCAGTGGCTAGGCTGGTTCTTTGATATACGAAAGGCTAGTGACGTCCTTGCCACGCAGCAGCCTTCCGTCCCCGCGGCAGCTTGCACAACAGTAATCTTTACTGCAAAACGTATGCGGGGAGCGCTATACGTGTTTCGCATTGTTAGCAGCAGCGCCTTATCATCAATGATGTGGTTTAAATGACATGGTTTGATGTGGTTTTGTCCTGGTTCTTTCCTGAAACGCATGCTGTGCTGTAGGTTGTATGCGCGATACTAAAGAATTTCTGCACTTTTCGCTTCAATCTCTGAAGCTTTTGTTGTTTTTTTTTTTTTTTTTTGAACGCGATAGCGTTAAGGGCCCCGTATCGCAGAAAATGGTGGCGGAGAAAATCATCCCGAACCACCCCGACCACGCAGGCCCTCCGCATGACGCAGAGGCGTTAGTGAACTAAATGAATTTCTCAAAGTAATATACATCAGAAAGATCGTAAAATATGACTTAACCACAACCTACAGGCATGATAGCGTCGGATTGTAATTTGAATATACAAGAAAACAAAGTTCTCTTAAAAGTAAACTCAAACCTCTTTTCCAGCGTTTCTACCATTCATACAGCGGCACGATCGGGCAGGATGACTCACTACTTCAAGTGTACCAGAAAGCTGGAAGAACGCCAACATTACACTCATTCATAGAATTGGAGATGTTAAATAATTGAAGAATTATAGACCCATTAGCTTGCTTTCAGTACTGTATAAAATATTCACCAAGATAACTTCCAATGGAATCACGGCAACACTTGGCTTCAGCCAACCAAGAAACAGGCTGGCTTCAGGAAGGGATATTCTACGATGGATCATATCCATGTCATCAATAAGGTACTAGAGAAATCTGCGGAGTACAATAAGCCTCTCTATATGGCTTTCATAGATTATGAAAAGGCATTTGATCCAGTAGAGATACCAGCAGTGATAGAGGCATTGCGTAATCAAGGAGTACAGGAGGCATACGTGAATATCTTAGCAAACCTACAAGGATTCCACAGCTACCTTGGTTCCCCACAAGAAAAGTAGAAAGTTACATATCAAGAAAGGGGTCAGGCAAGGAGACACAATCTCTCCAATGCTATTCACTGCATGCTAAGAAGGAGTATTCAAGCTGTTTGACTGGAAGGCTTAGGAGTGAGGATCAACGGCGAATATCTCAGCAACCTTCGGTTTGCAGCTGACATTGTCCTGTTCAGCAACAATGGAGACGAATTACAACAAATGATTGAGGACCTTGATCGAGAAAGTGTAAGAATTGGGTTGAAGATGAATATGCAGAAAACAAAAATAATGTTCAATAGCCTGGCAAGGGAAGAAGAAATCCGGATCGCGAGTCAGCCTCTAGAGTCTGCAAAGGAGTACGTTTATCTAGGTCAGCTACTCACAGGGGACCCTGGTCATGAGAAGGAAATTTACAGAAGAATAAAATTGGGTTGGAGTGCATACGGCAGGCATTGCCAAATCCTGACCGGCAGCTTACCACTGTCGTTGAAAAGAAAAGTGTACAATCATTGCATTCTACCATTGCTAACATATGGGGTAGAAACTTGGAGGTCAACAAAGAAGCTCGAGAACAAGTTAAGGACCGCACAAAAAGCGATGGAACGAAAAATGTTAGGCCTAACGTTAAGAAACAGGAAGAGAGCGGTGTGGATCAGAAAACAAACGGGGATAGCCGACATCTAGGTGACATTAGGCGGCAGAAATGGAGCTGGGCAGGCCATGTAATGCGTAGGATGGATAGCCGGTGGACCATTAGAGTTACAGAATGGATACCAAGAGAAGGGAAGCACAGTCGAGGACGGCAGAAAAGTAGGTGGGATGATGAAGTTTGGAAATTTGCAGGCGCAATCTGGAATAAGCTAGCGCAAGCCAGGGTAATTGGAGATCACAGGGAGAGGCCTTCATCCTGCAGCGGACATAAATAGGCTGCTGATAATGATGATGATGACCTGCAGGAACTCCATCCAGATGGCGCTCGCCTCCTCGGCAACGTACAACGGCAGCGGCGCGCAGAGGTGAAGGTGGAGAAAAAAGAAAGCTGCAGTTACCGGGAAGCCTGACAAGCATCCAGGGATCTTTGAATACTATGGCGTTCCACTCTTAAAGGCGAAGCTTAAGCGTACAAGTTTCTTTCTCTCTCTCTCTCTCTATCTCTGCCCCCCCCCCTCCCCCTGTGAGGACGACGCAGCGATAATTCCCGACCAACAAGAGGCTAACAGATTCGCTGTAAAAGGTCGTAAGTAAATGGAATTTACCCACCGCGGTGGCTTAGCGGCTATGGTGTTCCGCTGCTAAGCACGAGGTCCCGGGATGAAATCTCGGCCACGGCGACCGCATTTCGATTGGGGCGAATGCAAATACGCCCGTGTCCCGCGCATTGGGGGCACGTTAAAGTTCCCCTGGTGAACACAATTAAACCGGCGTCCACCACTACGGCGTGCCTCGTAATGAAATCGTGGTTTTGGCACGTGAAATTCCGGAATCCAATTATGTGCAATTGAAATATTAATTACGATAGCTATGGTATTGCAAATGGAAGATGACTACTACACATCTGTCTAGATCATGGGAGTGGTGCCTTTCCGATGCCTGTAGCCTTTCTGATACCTGAAGTAAGCTGGAACGACATAATTGCTTCTGAGGATGGCCCGCAATGGTTGCTTAGTGGCTATGATTTTGGGCTGCTGAGCTTGAGGTCGCGGGATTGAATCCCGGCAACGGCGGCCCCATTTCGATGTGAACGAAATGCGAAAACACCCGTGCACTTAGATTTAGGTGCAGGTTAAAGAATCTCTGGTGGTCGAAATAATTCCAAAGTACCCCGCTACGGCGTGCCTCCTAACCAGATCGTGGTTTTGTCACGTAAAGCCCCATGATTTAAGTTTTATTTTCTGAGGAGGCGCTTCCGGGAAGACAGGATTCGCCATTTTCTGTCATATCCATGGATTTTGCTCTAAAGCACCTGCATCACTGCCCCGGATCTTATAAAGGTGGGGGCAACAACCGGCAGTGCCTCGTTGTCTGTGTCAGAGAAAAATATTTATATTGCCCGTGCCTGATGCGCCGTGTTACATTACGCGCCCGTTGGGTAGAAAATCAACTAATTTTGCGTCTCTCACAAAGCCACTCGCTCCTAGCTTCCCCTTTGCGTGAACCAGCGGACACGTGCTTCCACGTGCCAATGTAGGGCTACGTTTACATGAACCTAACGGGAGTGCGACGAGTCAGAAATCGGTCTAACCGAGCTTGGCGTCGCCGTGTTTACATGAATTCACTTCTGACTAGTCTGGACAATGAAGGAAAGTAGCGTCGAGCCGAGACGTATTCGAACGGGGCTTGCGGTTCCCGCAGCTCTATTTGATGGGTCTTATCGTTAAGAAAAGGTTGCGCTGCACAGTGCTTGCCTTTATCGGGTACTGATAACATTCTCACTGAGGGCGCATAAATCGCGACGTCACTGTGGTTCCGCGCAAATCTTCCGCTAGCTGGCGCGACCCGTCCGCGTTTACATGCACACTGGAAACGGGTCGTGCTAAGTCAACATCTACGCAATGCAGTCGGGATGACGCAGCACGACTTGGCGCTCGTTCAGCCCGACCGGCTAGCTTTTACGTGGACACCATAGGTTGATGCGTCCCATACCCCGCAAGTAACGCCGTTCGGGCCAGCCAAGCGGCCGCGAATACACAGCTTCGCTGTGGTCACCCCCTCTCCCCAGCGCGAGCCCTCTCATTGGTAGCCTCCTCGCCCAGCGCGCCTCTCCTCCTCTGCTGGTCACGTGACCTGCACTCTCCCGGCGAAGCTCTCATCCTCTCCTGGTCCAGTTACCTCTCTGGTTGTGCTCCTGCGTGACGGCGGCCGTGTTCGACGGCGCACGCTCGACTAAGTACAGCTCCGCTGGTAATATTTATCGATAGGGGCACGTGGATGGATGGATGGATGAGGCTGAACCCTTTAAACCGGGCGGTGGCATACGCCACCTAGCCATGACTATTAACATATTTTGTACTTTGTGGTGGGTGAAATTTCAACCCTGCCTTGATTTTATCCACCAATCAGATAACCTCTGGTTATTTCTACCCGCTTAAAGTCTATTTTGCCTTCACTGTCCCTAAACCCCAATGCTTTGAAAAAAATGTCACAGTTTCGCCCTAAGGGCGAAGCAATGAATGCGATAGCAACACAGCAATGTCATACGATGTAAGGTGAGCGGCTTTGGTAGCAATATGAATTGTAGTAAACATGAGCTGATTAAGTAAGCAGGTGTGCTGCGGCGTAAGTAGACCGACATGAAGAGAGACTCGATGACCACGAGAAGGCGCGTGTGAAACGGTGGTGTTGATGAGAAGCGCTTCCCGTGGGCAGCGCGCGTGCGAAGGGACACACCTGTAGCGCTGCACTGCCGATCCGGGCAGCATTACATGTGTAGCGTGCGTTGGAAAATGTGGCCCGACTATTACTAACTGAATGAACAAGCGTGGTGTGAGCGCGCACAAACAAACATGAATAGATCACACTGAATGACTGCAGACAACGACTGTCAAAACGCTGGCAGCAAGCAGCGGGCGAAGGTACGTGCGGTCTATCGCTTCAACGGAAACTGAGTGCATAAAGGTCAGAGCCGTGTGGAGATAAGAGACGTTGCGGCGAGCGACGAGCGCGGTTGCTGGCAGAGGAAAAGTGCGCCCCCCCCCCCCCTCCCTCCGGCGCTGGCTGCCCGCTTCCTTGCTTGCGCGTGGGAGAGATAAGAGACCGTGCGGTCGAGCGACGAGCGCGGTTGTTGGCACAGTAGAAGTGCCCCCCCCCCCCCCCGCTCCCTCCGGCGCTCGCTTCCCGCTTCGTTTCTTGCGCGTGGGAGATTGAGTGCTCCGTGATAGCGCGCGTCCCCGCACGCTTCCGCTCGGGCATACGGCGCGCGGTGAAGATTTTATCTATACGGAACCTCACGGCGACGGCGACGCCGACGGCAGAAATCCGGTTGAAGTGTCCATATAATTGCTATCGCAATAAAAATCAGCCCCGTTGCTTTGCACTGTAGGGTTAAGCCCTTTACAGAAAAGTATGAGGTGTTCAGCCGTTTCCTCTTCTCCACACGCACAGCACAACGTGTCTATACCTTGGTACTTGACTCGGTACATCTTAGTCCGCAATACTCCCGCCCTGGCTTCAAACAACAAAGAGCTTCCCCTAGAATTATCGTAGATATTTTCTTTCGCAATTTCTTGCTTGAAAGTTCGGTATGTTCCCAGTGCTGATTTCGTCTGCATCCCTGTTTTCCACAGACCCCTCTCTGTTTCCTTAACCTTTTTCTTAACCGCTGTTTCCTGGTTTGCACCCCTCCTGCAGTCCAAATATTTGATTGACAGTTTTCTGGTCAGCTTCCTCCATTTTGTATCAACATTCCTCATGTACAAATAACTGAAAACTCTCCTTGCCCACCGCTTTTCTGCCATTTCTCTCCATCGCTCCTCAAATTCTATCTTGCTGCTGGCTTCCCTGCCCTCGAATGACGTCCATCCCATGTCACCCTGTACCCCCTGATTTGGTGTATTTCCGTGTGCTCCCAGAGCCAGTCTACCTACCCGTCGCTGCTTAGTTTCCAACCTTGCTCGAACCTCTGATCTCATGCACAGGACCGCATTGCCGAAAGTCAAACTAGGGACCATCACCCCTTTCCAAATCCCTCTCACCACTTCGTACCTATTGTAATTCCACAGTGCCCTATTTTTCATCACAGCTGCATTTCTGCTACCTTTAGCCGTCACATATTTTTCATGTTCCGTTAGGTACTCAGCCCCATTGTTTATCCACACTCCAAGATATTTGTACTTATCCACCACCTCCAGCGTAACCTCCTGTATCCTATGCTCGCTGCCCTGATTATCATTAAAAGTCATGACTGCCGATTTTTCTTTACTAAACTTCAAACCTAAGCTATCTCCCTCTTTACCACAGATGTCCATTAATCTCTGCAAGGCTTCCTTGCTGTCAGCCATAAGTACAATGTCATCCGCATGCATCAGTCCTGGTAATGACTGTTTAATCCATTCTCCTTGCTTGAAATAGGAAAGGTTGAAGCCAAGTCCGCTCCTCTCTCATTTTGTCTCTAATCCTTGTAAATACAGCATGAACAACAGAGGTGACAGAGGGCACCCCTGCCTAAGCCCCTGCTGTATCTCTATAGGCCCAGATACCTTGTTTTCCCATTTTATAAGCACCTTGTTACTTTTATAGATATCTTTTAAACACACTGTACACGTGGCGCATTGTGCACACTGTCCACAGCGGAAAAACCGTTAAGCTTGCGGACGCGCGCACGCTCGCGTCTGTGCGCCTTGTGCCTGCCGCGCCTAGCGAGGAATGGCGGTTTGCATCCACAAATACGCGTGACAGCGCGCGCTCACTGGCCTCACACCTGGCCTCACTCGTTGACGCCTTGACAGACGCCATTTCGTACTTCGTTGTTGACAGTGTTTCAAAATGCTTCGATATCTATAAACGTAATTGTTATATTTTTAGAGCTGTTAAAACAGCACAAAAAGTGAAAAAAAAATGTTACAGTGGCTTAGCTCGGCTATGCCAGGATATACGTAGCGTTAGCAAAGGTTCAGCTGATTATTCTTAGCTTTCCTGGTTGTCTAGATTGTCAAGGATTAGCTTGATTGTCATGCTTACTGCTGCTCCAATGACACACACAAACGCAAGTCAGAAGCGCAACGGCTCCAGCGCAGTGTCAGACGGCGACTGCACAGCGAGCGCGCGCCGGCGCCGGTGCGTCTACCACGGCTACGACGTCACTCCTCTGGAATGCGCAGACCGGCGGCGGTGAGTCGCGCGCGGCGGCGGCGGAGTGCGCGAGAGGTGCCGGCTCCAGTGCGCAAGCCGTGTGACATCACTGATCATTGCGCATGCGCAGCACGGCTCTTGATGTGCCGCGCGAAACGGTCTTGGCTAGGCCAGTGTAGCTAACGCTACAAAAGAAGCACTTTCTTGCATGGTATAAAACTGGTTTACTGAGAGTTGAATGTACCGCGCCGCGGCTGCATAACCAGGCTACACTGTAGCCAGGCGCGCCGACGCGAGGCTGCCCAAGCGCGCCATATCAGAGAGGAGCTGATCGCCGAGATCGCGCCGCGTTTCGACGCGTACGAGCCGTGCCGCACCGTCCGCGCATGCGTGGGCGCGCAGACGCGAGCTTGCGCACGTCCGCAAGCGTACGTGTGGTCTGGGCTTTAGACAAATACAAAGCTCTCGCGCGACGCGATATGCGTCTCAAAGAGCGAATTCGCGTTGCGCGAATAACGCGATGGTCAGCGTAAGAAAACGCGTGATAGAACTAACGAAAGATAATCGTTTTTAAATAATGGAAAGATCCATAGACATTAGCTCGGTTTATTAAAAGAAAGAAGCCCTTGAAGGCTTTTTTTTTTTTTGCAGTGAGGATATTTAGGTATAGCATTTGTTGCTTCCTTGCGACGTTCTGTAGAGAACAGTCCCGGCAACTGGCCAGTTAGCAGCGATAGTATAAATAGCTGTACGTAGATCGTAGATTCTGACTCGAAATATGTATACTGTGCTGTTTTATTGCGATAGCAATTATATGGACACTCCAAAGCAGATTTATGCCGTCGGCGTCGTCGTCACCGTCGCCGTCGCCGTGAGGTTCCGTATGACGTCAATGGAGATGAAATCGTCGCCGCGCGCCGAACGCTGTATGTGCGAGTCAAAGGGCGCAAGGGACGCGCGCTTTCACGGGGAGTGAACGCACGGCGAGCAAACGCGCGTTCTGCGCCGTGCTCCCTGAAGGGCTGCAGAAGTAGGCGTCTATTTCCTCCTTTACAATCACCATATATGTAGAGCAAACGCGCCTTCTTCCGACTCGCGAAAGGCCTTGGGAGGGGGGGCAGGGGGAGGGAAGGGAGGCGACGTTTAGCTGCGGCACCAAGTGGGTATTTATATCAGAGGCTCCGGCAACAGTCACCAATGTGCGCTGAGCCGTGCTCCCTCAAGGGCTGCAGAAGATAGCGCCAACCTTTCCCTTTCCCTCAAGAACCACTTATCATCATCAGTCACCAACGCCGCATGCATTTTGTGCGAACGTGGGCAAAACGCCGACGGCGTCGACAACATTTCTGCGTGTTGCCGGTGCTGCTGCATGTCGAAGTTTATACAGCTGATAAAGCTACTATCATTACTCCGTATAGCTCTCTACAAATTTACTATCGCAATTGATGCTTCGCCTTTCAGGTGAAACTGCGACCACTTTTTTAGCCATGTCGGCCGATGACGTATTTCCTGCAAAATGGATATCTGCGGGAGACCTCAACGAACCTCTGTGGTAAAAAAACAAACAAACACGTGGTATATAAGCGAAAGATATACACCGCTAAAATAGCAACAGAAATCAAGAACAATCCCGCTTACTAAATTTTGTTGCGATAGCAATTATATGGACACCCCAAGCGCATTTTTGCCGTCGCCGTCGCCGTCGCCGTCGTAGTGATGTTCCGTATAAAGTCCGACGGCTTCAAAATCGTCACCGCGCGACGTGCGTTGTGTGTTCGAGTGAAAGCTTGCGAGGGTGAGCCGGCAACGGCAGCTTTTAATCTCGCGCACGCGAGAGAGGAAGGAAGCCGGAAGCGAACGGTCTTCGTTCACGCGCGAGGCACGGGGAGGAGACGACGGAGACGGGAGGGGGGTGGGGAGGGTGCGTTCTGCTTACGCGGCTGCTGCTCACGGAGCTATCTTGAAAGCGATCTGCGATGTAGCCGAAGTGTGCGCCCGCGGGGGCCTCATCTTCAAAGCGATCTGCGATGGGCCAAAATGCATTCGCCGAGTGCCGGCAGCGTCGTATGCGCGCTTTAAGCTCGCGTTGAAGCGAGAGCCAGCGCGAAGGTCAATTTGCTCGCTGCCGCTGGCGCGCTTTGTCACTCCAGCGTTTTGACGAGCTCCCGCAGTCATCGAGCGAGATGTGTTCATGTTTACCTGTGCGCGCGTGACAGCGTGCTTGTTAGTGAGTTAATATTTACAACTTTTTACGGCCGATAACACTACTAACCTTATTTCGTATAGCTGTCTACTAATTTGCTATCGCAATCGATGCTTCGCCTTTCGGGCGAAACTGCGACATTTTTTTATCAATCTGTCAAAAATGTGCCCTAAAATATATTTCTGTCAAATTTGCTAAAAGGTTCGTCCTTACATACAAGCGCATATTTGCCACCATGCATGTCGGGCAAGATTTCAAGAAACTTAAGCGCGGTGGTAGAAAATGGTTTTGATTTGCCCAAAAAGTGCAAAGCAACGTGTTCCTATATCTCTCCCTCAATTTCCTTGGTTTTGGCCGTATTTCGTGGGAAGGCACCAATGACAAACCTGAATGTCGGGACCCTTGTCTGGGCTCGAGGGCAGTGCTGGAAGGATTCTATTCTCAGACCGGACGCAGAACGAGACGTTGCGTTCAGAGATGCAGCCCAAAACCTGCGAAAGAAATGCGGTGTTTACAGCTTTTACATAGTATAAAAAAATTGTTCACAGGTGTATGCTATCCGACTACTGATACATCAAATACGGCGAAATTAGGCGAGTTACCACCCCCTTCGGACCCTTTGGTTCGAATGCGGCCCCAACTGCTGCTGCGTTCAAACCAAAGCACGTTTAGGCACGTTAGGCTGTTTCTGCGTTCGTGCGTGCTTAAACGCTCCAACTATGCGGATCCCGATCTCTGTTCATGGTGTGTCACGAAGTTCAAAAATAATTCACAAAAATTAAGGCGTTTCACGTGCCAAAACCACGATATGGTTATGAAGTAGGCCGTATTGGGGGAATCCGGATTAGTTTTGACCACACGGGGTTCTTTAACTTCCACCAATGGACGGTACACCATCGTAATTGCATTTCGCCCTCGTCGAAATGCGCCCTGCGGCCGGGATTTGAACCCGCGCTCTCGGTATTGGCAGCGTAACGCCACAACACCACGGTGGGTCAGGAATTTCAATAGGCTGTAGTGGTGCTGCCGAAGCACTGACGTTTTTGTCGGCCGACTGCCAGAATGTACAGTGATACACCAAACTTTCAACTTGCTTCTTGAGTCTTGGCCACCAGTACTTCTTTCGGAGACATTGCTCCGTCTGTAAAATGTGTGATTCGTGAGCGGTTCTACAAGCTAATGTGCCAGGTTTGCGGGTTGAACGATGCATTCTGCGGAGCGTAAGCAACCCTTCAGTTCACAACCCTACAGTCGACTCTTCTCGAACTTCGTAGTGTGAAATCAGGTCAGTCAACAACATGCTTCGCGCTGGCCACGATGCGTGAACGTACTTCAGAACTTTCCGAACCGTACTGCTTTCAGCACTTGCAAATATTGAAGTCATTCAGATGCGATGACGACGTCACCAAGGCCGCGCGTTCCTCTTCTAACTGCAGTTGACCGTCCGTGTCCGGTGCAGGTCACCGAGACAAGGCATCTGCTACCTTGTTTTCGGAGCTTCGGTGGTATTTAATTGTGAAGTGACAGCGCAAGAGGCGTGTATCCACCTGCGATACGGAGAGGACGGTGTCTGGTGCTGTAAGAACACCGCAGTGTCAGTAGGAGGCGCGAAGGCCGCACCCTCACCATCTGCGTACTTCCGCTTAGCTGTGGTCAGTGCCCGGGATGCAAATGCAACCGTGTCCGTGCAACGCCCCTCAACTTGCTGCGCAAAGGCCATAAGCGGAAGCGTCGGCGGCTACCACGACCGGAACGTGAAGGACGTGAGGGACAGGACGCAGGACCTGGCGGCAGGCAAGCTGTTTCTTGACTTGAGCAGAACTTGCGTCAGCAGCTGCATCCCGAAAGGAAGACGTGTCCTTGCAAGGAAGGCGACGCATTGGTTCTATTTCCTCGGCTAGGATTCGTACGAAACCTGAGTAATACCCGCCGTGGGGACTAAGCTGCTATGGCGTCGCGCTGCTAAGTAGGAGCTTTTACTGGAGCTTGCCCGCACTGTGCGGAAAAGTCTTCAGACCTCTACCACATGGTGTGGGCTTGCCCATCCAACCCTGCCTTTTCCCCCTTACCCAACCCTACCCGGGAGGACTGGGAGGCTGCCCTGCTTGGCTGCTCAGACCTACGGGCCCAAAAGGCCCTGGTTAAGCGTTGTCAGCACGGTTGTCAGCAACAGCAAGTGTTACCTCGGCTTAGATAGTCCGAACGTTGATTACAATTGTTGCATCTTCGTCTTGGACGACTTCTTCCAGTCGGGCTGGGGCGCGCAAGGCGTGAGCGCCGACAAACACTACGGAAATGACCGCGAAGTCCGCAAATAAGAGTTGCGGTTGATACGGTCCCGCGCCGTACAACGAGCACGCTCGCTACATGCTGCTCCACAGTTATCGCGGACCAGCGATTTTCCAAAGTACGAGACGCTGCTGGTGTCGGTCGGCCTTGCAGACGGGTGGAAAGAGCGTGAGCGTGACGACGGAAAAAGCGCAGTAGAATTACCGTGTATCTATGTGCAATCACCATTGCTGGAGGCAAGGCTTGCGGCACCTCACTGGCTTGTCTGCTGTGACGTGGCGCTTTATGACGCCTTTCCGCTAGAGAGTGATTCGCGAGTGACTTGTTCCCGAAGCAACGTGAGCTCGACTGTCCGGTGAAACGTCATTTTTTTTTTCGCCTTCAAGCAGTAGCGTCTCACGCAACCTGGCACACGCGATGCCGGTCGCACAAATTATCGTCGGCTCTGTTGGCGAAATTGCAGGACTCGGCTGATCCTCCGAAGGCGACAACATAATCCCCTACAGCTTCACCTGGCGACTGGCGTCTCTCTTGAAAGCCGTGCCGTTCTTCACAGACATTGCTGGTTGTAGTGAAGTGCCTGCCTGACGCAGTGGTTGCGACTTCGCGCAAATTCGTCAAAGCCGCCATGTCCTTGGCAGCTTCGGTGGTTGGCGAGCCCAGCGTTCCCCGAGTGGGAAGGGCTTCGCAGACGCGTTGTGCTTCAGACAAAAGACAGTGGAGCAGGAGCACTCGGCGCCGTCCTGGCGATAGCTCATCGAGGTCGCGAGAGAGAAGAAAGTTCTCGAATGACTGCAACCAAGGCGGCCACGAAAATCTGGCGTAAGTGTATAGGAATATCGGTGGTGACGCAAGTTTGGTAGCCACCCTCGTCACCAAGTTCTGTCACGTGTTACGTGCTTACTCGAAGCCAGGCACCAAACGAAAGCGGCCTTTATTTCAAATGAACCGCATACATATTATTATTATTATTATTATTATTATTATTATTATTATTATTATTATTATTATTATTATTATTATTATTATTATTATTATTAGGATCCCCTTTGAAATCGCGCGGGGAAATACTCGCCTAGCCTGCTTGATTTATTCAATTTTTACAACATATATAAAAGTTTAGCATTTTGCCTATCTGATATCAATCTTAACTTTCGTATCGAAAACCTATATCACTATTGTGTACCATTACATGTATTTGAAATGACTCCGGTTCTATCAATCTATACCAATACTCTAATCGTCTCTTGCATATCTCGACCGCTAACCACTAAAAGTTCCTCACCGCCGTCTGTGACTTAAACTTTCGAAGCTTAAACTGCGTCTTGATATTCTTAAAGGGATTGAAGAATTCCTAACTAATCGTTCTCACTCAGTCTATCTTAACGGCCACCTCGCCAAACCCCGCCCAGTTACCTCAGGCGTTCCACGAGGGTCTGTGCTCAGTCCCCTGCTATTCTTAATATATTGTTACACACGAGGTGTTTGATGTCGAAGCAGATGAATCTGGTTGATGAGAGCGTTTCGAGCGCGGTCCCGAGGCAGCTTGGCTCACGTCGTTATCCTCTTTCTTCCATGTGGTTGTCTGCGCGGCAGCCGTGGTCCATGGCAAGAGCTCGTGACATTTCCCCGCTGGCAGACGAAGCCCGCCGGGCGAGTCAGTCATCTCGTGGATTGTAACGCCTCAGACGCGCGACGTGTGTCACGTCAGCCTTGACCGAGCAGTCGTCCACTGCTCGTGAGACGCGCAATGCGATAGTTCACATCGCTGAGGCGCTCCAGAATAACGTAGGGGCCGACGTAGTGGGCCAGAAACTTCTGGCACAAACCACACTTCCGCAACGGCGTCTGGAGCCACACAAGGTCACCAGGATCGAAGTAAACGTGGCGGTGACGCCCGTCATAGCGTATCTTAGACAGGTCCTGCGATGCCATGGTGCGTAGCCTAGCGAGGCGTCGCGCTTCTTCTGCTCGACAATTGACTCGTTGTCATGAGCGAAGTAGGACATTATTGTGTCGAGGGTGTAGCACAGCGGACGAGCATAAAGAAGGAAAAATGGTGAGCAGCCAGTAGTCTCGTGTCTCGCGGTATTGAAGGCATAGGTAATGAAAGGCAAGATACTGTCCCAATTCTTGTGTGCCGGATCGACGTACATGGACAGCATGTTGGCAAGCGTTCTGTTTGTGCGCTCGACTACACCATTAGTTTGTGGATGGTAGGGCGTACAATGGCGGAAGCTACATGAACACAGACGAAGGGTTTCTTCAACTACGTCCGCGGTAAATTGTCGCCCACCATTGCTGATTACTATGTGAGGAGGTCCATGTCGGAGTATAACGTGAGCGAGCAAGAAGATAGAAACTTCTGTAGCTGTGGCCGATGGCAACGCGGCGGTCTCACAATAGCGGCTAAGGTGATCTACGCAAACGATAACCCAACGATTGCCGTTGGAGGATCGCGGGAAAGGGCCCAGAAGATCTATACAAACTTGCTCAAAGGGGACGCTAGAAGGGGGAACTGGTTGAAGCAGGCCGCGTGGCGCTTGTGGAGGACGCTTGTAGCGCTGGCATTGACAGCAGCTGGCGACGTACCGTTTGATATCCTTCCGCATCTTAGGCCAATAAAAGCGTTCTTGAGCCCGCTAGAGCGTACGTGTGGAACCAGGATGACCGGAAGTTGGGTCATCGTGCATGGCGTCTAATACTCGGCTGCGAAGACTCTTGGGGACAACTACAAGATTCTTGGGGACAACTACTCGACCACCGTGCACCGGTGGTCGAGTACAGCGGTTCTTATACAGCGCACCACCATCGCGTAGGCGAAAGCGACTGCCTGCAGGTGACTCCTGTGCTGCCGCGAAGAGCGGTTGTAAGCTCTCGTCCTTGTGCTGCTCAGATATGACGGTACCCATATCCGGAAATTCCGGGGACACAAAATTCATCAGAGTTGTCCGCATCGCATTGAGTTGTTGGAAGTGGCATCCGAGAGATACAATCAGCGTCAGCATGTCGCCGGCCACTTTTGTAGCAAATAACGAAATCATATACCTGTAGGCGGAGGGCCCAGCGCGCTAGTCGTCCTGAGGGATTCCGCAGATTCACAAACCAGCATAGCGAATGATATCCATCATAGCGAATATCCGTTATCACAGTGAAGGGGTGCCCGTTGAGATACGAACAAAACCGTTGCACTGCGAAGATGACCGCCAGACACTCTTGTTCGGTCACTGTGTAATTGCGCTCGGAGCGGCTCAAGGACCGGCTATAGCGTACGAGATCACGTGCTCACTGTCGCCAATACGCTGAACTAGCACAGCACCAATGCCTACGGCACTGGCATCGGTGTGAATTTCAGTTGGTGATGAAGGATCAAAGTGGCAAAGAATTGGTTGGGACGTCAACAGGAACTTTAGCTGGCGAAACGATGAGTCGCAATCTGCAGTCCACCCAAAGGGAACGCCTTTTTGGAGAAGGCGTGTAAGGGGATGAGCCATGTCAGCAAACCGGGGAATGAATCGGCGAACGTAGGAGCACAAGCCCAAGAAACTTCTTAACTGCTCGACAGAGTTGGGTACCTTAAATGCTTCTACGGCCGCAGTCTTTTGTGGATCTGGTCGGATGCCTTCTTTAGCGACGAGATGTCCTAGCACAAGAGTTTGTCGTTCCCCAAAACGGCATTTTTTTAATTGAGCACAAGACCCGCTTTCTCTAAGCAGTTCAAGACCAAGTCCAAACGTTTGTTGTGCTCACTAAACGTTCGCCCGAAGTTCACAACGTCGTCTAAGTAGCACATGCAAACTTCCCATTTCAAGCCGCGTAATATCGTGTCCATGAACCTTTCGAACGTTGCAGACGCGTTACACTACCCGAAAGGCAACACGTTAAACTCAAATAGTCCGTCGGGTGTTAAAATGTTGTCTTTTCTCGGTCATCCTTGTGCATAGGAATTTGCCAGTAACCTGACCGTAAATCAATAGAGGAAAAGAAGGATGCCGCAAAAAGGCAGTCGATGGCATCATCAATTCGTCGGAGCGGATATACATCTTTCTTAGTAACGGCGTTTAGGCGACGATAATCAACGCAGAACCGCCACGTACCGTCTTTCTTCTTCACCAATATCACCGGGGCTGCCCAAGGACTAGATGATTCTCGAATGACGCCTTTGCATAGCATTTCTTGGACTTGATCACTGATAATCTTGCGTTCTGATGGAGACACACGATAGGGTTTTTGTCGGATTGGCTGGGCGCCTTCTGTGTTGATGCGGTGACGAGTTCTGGACGCAGGAACCGATGGCGGGCCATCGTGCTGCGAAAAGTCGAACACCGAGGTGTGTTTCGTAAGTAGGGCCATCAACACTCGACACTCGTGATCGCTGAATGATTTATCAATCATGGAAAGTATCTTCGAGCTCCCGGGGCTCGAGACACTGGTTGCTCCTCCAACGGGTAGCTCTATAAGTACTGCCACCGATGTAGGCGAGCCTTCCTGAAACGTGGCAATCTATAGGCCGTGAGGTAGCACTGCCGCTTCAGTGGAACAGTTTAGCGTCCACAGCCCCACGCATCCATTGATCACTGAGACCACGCAGTGCAGAACTAACATGTTTTTCTTCAGTCAGTTCCGATGTACAGGTTCCACTGCAGCATCGAACGAGATAGGAGTCGGAGATGAACAGGCAACGGCAACACGCAATACGGATAAGGCGGGCACACCTCTATCATCAGACACGCAAAACGCACTCTCCAGGCAAGCTGCACCTTCAAAGAGCACAGGCGAAACACTGGTGTCGACACTTAGTTCTCCCGTCCGGCAGTCAACATTGGCACCACAAAATTGCAATGAGTCAATCCCCAGAATCACGTCATGCGAGGAGCGAGGAATAACAGTAAATTCTGCATTACAAACTCTCCCACCCGAAGACACCTCCATACACACACCAACCGGGTATAATGTTTCACCACTGACTCCACGGAAACTTGTGCACTGGTCCCTATGAAACATAACCTTGCGTCCCAGGAGGCCTTTAAACCCCACACTCATGACCGAGACAGTTGATCGCGTGTCGACTAAAGCCATTGTAGAGACCCCATCAATCAGTACATGAACCTTATTCTTAAGCATGAAAGTAGTTGGAGGCAGTTGAGTCGGCCGCGCACATTTTCCAGCGACCTCAACTACATCGACCACGCTGGCTAGTTTCCCGGCGGGGGCGACACGAAACGGCGCCGAGGCGATGGTGACGTGAATCGCGGCCGAAGGGATGGTGATCGGGAGGCTGGTGGTGGCGTCAGAATGCGGTCGGAGGCACGGGAGCGGTAGCGGTTGCGGGTTCTTGCTTCTCCAAAGTAGGTCTCCTGGGCGGTGCGTCGGCCCTCTTGGAAGTGGCTTCCTGAAGTGGAGTCTCCTGGCCACTGAGTGCGCAGTGTACGACCGCTAGACCGCATAGTCGGCGCTGACGGTCCGTAGTTCGATGCTCGGCGTTGGCTACAGTACCTAGCTATGTGGCCAGGCATGCCGCAAAAGTAACACACTGGCAAAGGGGCGAACTTCAGGATGCGGATTGAAGTATTCTGCCGAAGACATCGCCGGAGGGTAACGAGGCTCTTCCCCTCGAAAGTCGTAGGTAGCGGCAAGTCTTCGTGGACGAAAGTTGCGTGGGCGTGGATAAAAACATTGAGGGGGCGAATCATTGCGTGGTGGTTCGGTCGTATCGTAATGCGGTTCGTCTCTGGAGCCGTTAAGATACGCGACGTCCACCGAGTGGTTCCAAGTAGCCGAAGGGGGTTCCCAAAGAGTGTCTCGGAAAACGGAGGAGCTGCAACGTGGCACCGCATAACGCGCCTGTTCGTCATGCCGCTGGAGCTTCTCGCGGACTATCTTGCGGATGGCGGACGAAAGCTCTGGGTGCGGAGGACTCGTCTCAACACTTTCTATGGTCGTTACGTTGGCCAGCCGTCCAAACTTTGGTGTAATTCGGCGACTCTTCAGCGCCTCGAACGTACGGCAGTGCCGTATCAGTTCTGATACGGTGCGCAATTTCTCTTTTACAATGGTAAAGTTGTACACGTCTTCCGCTATTCCTTTTAAGACGTGCCCCTCTGTCATTTGAGGGTTGACGGTTCGGCGCAGCTTCAAAATTTCTTCAATATAGGTAGTGCAAGTCTCGCCAGGTACTTGAGCTCTCTGGGCTAATGTGAATTCCGCACGTTCCTTCTTTGCGTCCGAGTCATCAAAACACTTCTTTATCTCTTCAACGAAGCGTGTCCATGTAGTTAGCATGTCCGCGTGGTTGTCGTACCATACCAACGTCGTGCCGGCCAGAAATAAAACGTTCCTAAGCTGACTGGCAGCGTTCCAGTTATTGTATTGGCTTACCCTTTCGTAATGGCTTAGCCACTCATCCACATCTTCCTCTGCCTTCGCCGAGAACGTGCGTGGCTCTCGGTAGTGCTGGATAAGGACTGGGCTCGCCGTGGCACTGCTGGTGAGGGTGTTTTGTTCGGTGGCCATGATTGAGCGCGACGGCGAAAGTCCGGCGAGGCGACGGCTTTGGCGTAGTTCTTGTGCTGATGGCTCCGTTGTAGGTCGTGGGAGTTACCCAGCACAGCTCCAATAAATGTTACACACGAGGTGTTTGATGTCGAACCAGATGAATCTGGTTGATGAGAGCGTTCCGAGAGCGGTTCCGAGGCAGCTTGGCTCCCATCGTTCTCCTCTTTCTTCCATGTGGTTGTCTGCGCGGCAGCCGTGGTCCATGGCAAGAGCTCGTGGCAACATATTAACGACTTACCCCTGCATGTTTCCATTAGTACTTTGATGTTCGTTGATGATTGTGTCATTTACCGCGCCGTTACTAATTGTCATGATCAACATCCCCGTCAAACAGATCTTAACAGCGTACTAAATTAGTAAAGTTATTGGCTAATGTACCTCAATCCTACCAAATGTAAACTAATTTCTGTCTTTCGTCATCACAATCCCTCTCTCTTTGATTAGTCAATCTCTAAAACATCTATTGAGCTAGTAGAATTATATAAATATCTAGGAGTCATCCTTTCTTCCAGTTTATCATGGCGTGCCCATATTAGTAACATCATTTCAGCATCGAACAAAACACTCGGTTTTCTTAAGCGCAACCTCCGCCTTGCGCCGCCCCATGGTAAATTGCTCGCATATGAATCACTTGTAAGACCACAATTGGAATCAACGGCCATCTGGAGCCCACATCAGGCGTATCTAATCACAGCACTGGAAGCCGTTCAAAATCGTGCCGCCCGATTCATTCATTCCTCATATTCATATGACGTCAGTATTTCATCTTTGAGAGCACAATCCGGACTACCGCCGCTCTCCTATCTTCGCCACATCGCTAGCCTCACTCTTTATCACAAGTTTTTTTTTTTTTACTCTTCTCTCAGTCAAGTAGCGTATATTACAGCCGCAGCACGCATATCCTACCGTACCAGCCATCCACTTCAAGTTGCCCGCCCGCCATCACATACTACTACGTTTTCTGCTTCATTATGTTTTAGAGCAGCTACAGAGTGGAACGGCCTGCCCTATGACATAGTCTCCATCGCTTCATCGTCTGCTTTCCAAGAACGTGTAACTGATCATCTTCAATGATAAATAATCTTCGCTGTTTGTTTTTCTTATCAGAAATGTAATCTCACCCCTCATGTAAAACCCCCTGAAATGGGGGCCTTTAATGAATAAAATGGAAACTGAAACTGAAACGTGGACGGGTCTCGGCTGGCCGCTGTTGCTGCCGTGCCAGCCCGTGTTCCTGCGAGGCGTGCCGCTATGGACCCTGCGTTGCGCGCACGTCTAGAAAGGCCAACACTGTCGGACTCTGTTCGCGCAGCTAAGCTGACTGCTAAGCACGACTATGTTGGAACGCGAGCTATTTGGCGCTTGCGTTGCGGGCCGTAGTTACCGATTCGCAAGCGCGCACAAGCGAGCAACACGACGAGGAAGAGCAGGAAGGGCGCGTGCCTGCTAGCAAAGTTGTAGGTGTTGTAGGTTCTTGTGCGACCAATCGACAGCGTCTGCTCCAGGTGATATCCCCAGATGCACTCCGGTGACGTCACCACGACCACTGGGGATACCGGAAAGGCCCAGAGAGGACAACGGGATTTTTTTTTCTTTCTTACTTTCTTTCTTTCTTTCTTCTTTCTTTGTAGCGTGTGCGCGACGCGTAGTGCTACCGCATTTGGCATCGTTGATCGTGACGGCATTCTGAACTCCATGCGCGTGTTTAGTTGAAATGTTTATAAAATATCGGAGGTGGCTTCACTTATTACTGGAACCTAAAAGGGACGAGAATAAAATATGTACATGCGTCCGTGTTTGCGCGCGGCTGCCTTTCAGCGCATTTACGTGCGCCCGTTACCTGAATCAGAGCCCACATTCCAGGAATCCCGCCGCCGTTACCCGCCTGCAAGAGGAGGAGTCGCTGCTCGTCGTGTTTGAGGAACACCGGGACCATGGATGTCCTGGGCTGCTTGCCGCCTTGCAGCCCATTTGGCGCGTTGGCTGCCGCTGCGAACGCACTCATGTAGTTGTTCATGATAAGCCCCGGCACCGACGCCTTCTTGCTTCCGAACCTGCATGCGCGATAATGAGACCTGCGTCTTACCTCGTTACACTGCATGCTTCGCTGCTCACTTTAGGTGGAAGGGTGGAAGCCTCAATCATTCTTACTCCCCTGTATATATTCCGAAACGATCCTCGACTCTAAAATCTTCATTCGCTCCACCGAATGCGAGTATAGCGCCGCCCCTCGACTTATAAGACGATACTCTTCGCAAGAATTGTCGTGGATGATCATGAAGCGCAGTGACCACTTCTGTCGAGAAGTGGCGCTGCTATCTACTTTCATCTGTGTTCCTTTTTCTTTTTCTCACACTGTAAGCATAACTAAGCCTGAATACGGGTATTACGGTATGAATATCTTGTAAAACTCCCTAGGCTCAAGGCACTTACTCCAACCCCACACTCTAATAACAGAGTTCCGGGAACTCTCTTTCAAGAAGTAACTGGTTATCCTATATTTCACTCCCTTTTCCGATGTAAAGCGCCTCCATCTCGGAGAGAGTACAGCAACTCCCCCGGACAGAGTATTAGTACTCCTAAACAGAGTACTAGAACTCTTCCAGAGTACGAATGCTCCTCCACACAAAAGTATTAGTACTCCCCCGAACCGAGTGCTCCTACTCCTCCAAGCAGAGTGATTGTGCTCCTTCGGACAGAGTGCTGGTACTCCTAATTGTGTGAAAGCACTCGCGATGTAGTTTCATGGTTATATCAGAGGCGTTGCACGACACTTATATGTCGGGCATATTTGATTCCTTCATAAGCAGCTCCTGTGCTTATGCTTGGTGAATTGGATTTGATGTTTAGTCGCCGAGTCACTCCAATGAAACATCTTTTTGTTAAAAGGTCAACATTTTTATTGATCAAACAGTCACAAGACAAACTGAGTAAAAATTCGAGAAACATACTAATACACATAAAATCCTATTGCAAAGATGTTAATGAAGTTTACAACAATCTTGCAATATATAAACATTTTCTCTAACATTTCATTGCTAATCCAGTGAGAAATAATATTTATTTTACATTGGCAACATTAAAGAAATCAAAGTATACAATGGAAAATCAAACAAAGAACAACCATGCGCCAGCTCGCGAAGTATTGGCACTACGATTGAAGAGAAAGATTCACCACATAACTGGCCAGAAAACGCTTTTCAAGCACAAAACTCGTGTACTTATATGCCATAGGTTACCAGATGAGCTGCTAAGCATGAGGCTGGTAAAGTAATTTGTGCAGAAAACGTGTTTTTCATGCCATATCATAGGACAGCAGCTTGTTTGATAACGTCCTATGTAACGTATAGATGTTCCTGGTTGAGATTACAGTATATTTAGAAATGTTATGTATATTTTCACTGTAAAGCCACACGCCTAGTTTTGGTTATAAATATTTCACATAGTTATTCATATATGGGCTGCACCCCTTTTTTTCTAAACATGCATCTTGCCGTGGTTGTCCAGCACAATCTCCGCCTGGTGTCAACGCGGTACAGAGGTATATCATAGCTCCTATTCGGTTGGATCCAAAGCTGATAGTAATTTGGCAGAAATCTCGACTTCACTGTTGGCGTCCTAATGAAAGTAATTTCCTCGCGCTGTCGGGACTGTGCCATCGCGCTTTCTCTCTGTATTTCGTAGACAGCTATTGCGACAGTGCGCTGATGCATTGCACAACTGTTGTGGTATTCTTGTTTTCTATTGTATAATTTTTTTTTCTCTTAAGACATTACGTGGTAGTTTGTTCATTTCTCACAGGTACATAATCTAATTATCTGATCTGGGAAGTGGGGATTATTGCTTGTAAAACAATAATCTTTCCCGTTTCATTATTTTCATGCATATGCCATGATTCGAACTACCTTCCGTGAACTTTTGCCACAATTTAAGATGCTTCGCTGCTTCATTCTGCCATTGGTATGTAATAGACTAATGAAGTAGCATTAATTTCACATTCTCTTGTTCTTTTGAATGTTTTCTAAACTTGAAGCTCTCTTGTATACTTAAATGCCTGGTGTTATTTTCATAACAGCACGAAATGAAGGATTGAAAAACACAGAAATGTGAGTAACATGGTGCCGATTGTCAACAGGCAAACATATTTGTGACGCTGCCCCTTTTTATAGCTGACATGCTACTTTATGGCGCATGTTCGTACCAAACACAAAGGAAGAATTCATGTAAGCAAAGGAAGGGAAAAATCCACACCAGCAAGGAACACCACTTCACACATTCATCTTCATTCTAGCAGCGTCATTTTGGTACCAATGACGACAATGGAGGCTGGCTGATACATCTCGCTTGGTTTTTTTCTTCTGATATATGCTTCCATAATTTTGTGTGCTACTTGGTCGGGATGCACGCTAAAGTGCATGCACCATCTCCAGGTACATCAGTAAACTTCCAAATGCGAGTGCATTCCGGCCCTAATAGTGCATGGCTGTTCATTGCGGCACTTGGTAAAATACCATTCGTTCTGCCCAATGCAGATACACCTGCAGGAGAAACGAATCTTAACTGACAAAGGCACATGTGCATGTAAAAACATGGTGGCCTGCCTCGTTGGGCAATGTTTTTGTGCTTGCGAAGAACATAAAATCCCTTCGGTACCTTGCCACGACTATCTTCAAATAATTAGAAAGGCCATCAATGCACACCATTGCCTTCTTTGTACGCATGAAAACCATAGTGTTGGGATAAGTACTGGCACATACCACTTTCAACTGTTTAACAGCATCTCCAAACTTGTACTGATTAGCTACTCTAGATATCTGCATTGATTAGGTTTCGTGATCTGCTCCATGGCACTCAATTCCATCAGGTGGACATGAGATCTTGTCAAGGTTGCTGCTATTCATGGCTTGGCAATTTCACTTTTCACTAGTTTAGTGCATGCTGAGCAGTACTTCAGGAGTTCCTTCTAGGCATTTCCTTCTTCTGAGATAGAGTTTATCGTCTGTGGCCATAGAGTTTGCGCAAGTCTTTATTTGCAGGTGAAAGTTTGGAGATAGTGCTTAAAGTAGAAGTTGATGTAGAAAAGTTGAAAGTTTGACATGTGAGTACTCAGTCCAACACTATGTTACTAGATGTATGCAGGTAAAGGCAGATATTGGTGCAGTATTTTCATGGCTTCTCCTATATTTTGAAGAATGTCGTGCAAGCTACAGAAAGGAGTTGATTTTCTCAGCACGGAATGACTTGGCTAGTACCTTGCAGATGTTGACAGCCACATTCAGAGTGAAAGCACTTCACAAAGGCATTGCACAACGAGGATTGCCACCATGTTTGTTACATGCACATGCTCCGCCATCTATGAGATCCCTTACTCCTGAAGGTGTATCTACATCAGGCATACTGGGAGGCGTTTTAATAAGTGCCTTAGCAAAAAACATTACAATATCAAGGCAGCAATGTGCTCGCAGTTCGCATAGCACTGCTGGGCCTGTGTATGCCAGCCACGGATCAAGAAGGTGAAGGTCCTGTACTACCATCGTGACCTGGTGACAGGGGAAATTACGGGAGCATTTTTCATAAATAACAATCAAGTTAAAACATACAGCTATACGTTGCCCTAATTGATATAAAAATGGCTCTGCTGAAATGAAGACAGCTGTGTGAAGAAGTGGTTTCTTGCTTGCTTGAATGTATTTTTTCACAATTTTTTGTGAGTTCCTTCTTTTTGTTTGATAACGAACCTGTACCATGAAGTAGCATGCCAATTATAAAAGTGGACAGCAACACAAATAATTTCGTCAGTTGATATTCAGTGCCGTGTTCCTGTTGCTGTACCTTTCTCATTCTCCATTAATTGCACTGTTAATTATGAACCAGTACTAACGATCTGAGTTTACTATCCTTCTGAACCTATTTTTCGTAATCTGCTCTTGTCAGTAATATAATACTTTGGATTGTTGACCCACTCTCCTCTTTAATGTTATACCATGACCGCCCAAATAACTAAAATTAAATTGACAATATTAGCTTGTGTGTGACAAATTGAGTATAAAATTGCAATAGCAATTAAAACTTGCGTATCACATTTCTTGTCTTATTTGGTAGCTTTTGGCTCCGTATTATGGTATGAAAGCTGCACCTCTCAAGAGCAGCCGGCATAATTAGATGGCCATTTATCGTGAGATAGCCATTCATCGTCACCAATCAAAAATGTATTATAATTGAAGTGTGGCATGGCTTCAGATGTCAAACGAAAATCAGATGTGATGAATTCTTGCATCAAAGGCTACTGAAGCGTAAGCACAGACAGGGTAGTGCACAAAGACAAATAGGTGAATCATAAATCAGGAAGGGCACCATCCTGTTTTACATATTACTTCTATGTCCATGGTTGTGCATGCGGCTATGCCTAGACTTGCGAAATGAACCAACTACCTGAAACCAAAGATTTTTTTTTCCTACTGAAGTGGTAAAAGTATAATAGAGCGAAAAAAATATCGCAACGGAATCTAATCGCCCACTTAAAAGAGATATATTTGTGACTGGACAGACTCGTACAGTGCCTGAAGCCACATCATAACTGTTAATAAATAATTGTTGTGTGTGTTAATAAATAACTGCTGTAAAAAGATGGGTGTGCACTGGCAAATCACTTATTAGGTTGTACATTGTGCAATTTATTTTCTTCGACAAGCAACAATCCTGATCCGCTGCTAAAATTTATCACGGAACAACGAATGTCTTTCTCTCATTCTATTTGTATTGTCTTAAATGCTCAATGTAGTTTGTTTTGGTAGCATGTTCACTTCGTCTAAGTGTCCATCAACACTGCCCTAACCGATTTGCATATTTCTGGTGCATGGTATTGGTTTATGAAATTACTCTTGCATGACAATCATGTATGACAATCACAATGAATTTTAGTGATTCAAATGGCACCATGCATCCCATTCGAAACCATGCTGCCGTTTATGCGGATATTAACTAATTTGACGTTGTCACACTAGGAAAGTTAATTATTAAGGTACAGAGAAATTGGAGCTTCATTTCATAGCCACTGAGATTTTACAAATTTTAATAACGCTTACCCTGGGCTATTTCAACTATAACTAAAGTCACAATGGGGAAGTTGTCACACAAGACACCGACTTTCAACTTGTGTATTGGAGACCTCTTCTTTATTTTTATTTTGATTTTGAACAAGAGCATAAAGCATGCATTCCAGTTTATTCCTTCAGCTCGCTTACTCCTCTTTCGTGGGATACTAAGAACACAAGTTGAAAGCCATTGCACAACTTCAAGGGAACACAGAAAGTGTTTAGTGGGCGTAGAGATACACACTGTAGGGCATAATCAGTTCTTCCAGAGGTCATTAAAAATTTCTAAAATGCTCAATAAGTGTATTTTTGGTTGGATAACGGAAATGTAAGCTTAACAGGTCACGAGTCTGACTGATGTTGACAGCCATGCTAGTTGGAGTGCAGAATACTTGGAAAAGAATTCTTTGAAAACATAGGCACCACTGCTCTCTAACCAACTGAGAACACCCCTTGCATTCTCTTTCGCCTCACTTTGCGCTATATTTCAAGTCCAGTAATTTACTATGTACAAAAATGCTTTAATTGTATTTTGCCTTATAAAACGCTTGCCTGCAGATGCCAATAATCTAAGGGGTTTTCATTTTCCTAGATTAAATGTTCACATCCACTAATTGCCGAACAAGTGTTCCAAGCTGATGCTCTCACAGTTCTTTGCATTGAACACATCCCTGCTTCCACTTGCAAACTTCGTTAGCAAGTAGATTTAGTCACCCTCATAAAAATCTCAAATACCCGCCAAAAGCACGCGGTTGAGTGTGTCATAAAAGGAAATACCCCAATTTTACATGTGAAATTAATTTTCATTTAGAAGTGACTATGTGGCTTCTAATTAAGACGTAGAGTGCGCAACACGGTGTATGGTGTATAAGGAGAACTAAAAATGCATTTATTGTTGAAAGACTGACGAGAAGATTTCTTGTGTCCCGTTTATTTGATGTCTTTTTTTTTGTTTCATCCGTTCCTTTTATTTCTTTATTCTTGTAACAAGGCAAATAAAACGATTAGTGATTTTTAAATTTTTTTTTTTTTCAATTGTTCTTGTTCCCATGAGATATGCTAAACCTTGTTATTTTTCACAATCTACTGAGTATCTTGTTCTGTTAACCCTCTTTTCTTTTTGCTTGTGTACTACTTTATTGTTTGCTACTGTTGCTTTAACATGTTAACTAACATAATTGCTCTTGTACAGGAGGTCCCGATACAGTCTTTGACTATGGGACCTCCTTCTGTGTACTAAATACTTGTAATATGTCCCAACCTTTGATAATAAAATTCTGATTCTCATTCTGCAACCGTCAAAGGCCTTGCTCCCGCTGCCGGAGGTGTGAGCGCTACTAATGAATTGGTCCCGTGAGCACGTATGTAAACAATAATGCCTTAAACCTGAAGGTGTTCTGCCCTAATGCTCCCCCTTTCTTGAACCCTAGGAGGGAAGCCATACTTCTGAAATTTGGCGTAAAATAGATAAAAGGGAAGACATGAAAATGTGCCTGCTTCATGTCATCATTTAAAATTCATAATGACAGTCGTTTGTATTTGCTCCCTTATATTTGCATGGTGTTAAATTATGCCAGCAGCAAACCAAGCATGAGCTATTGCTTTTTATAGCCAACTCAGGGAACCTGTTTATTGTAAGTATAATTTCACTAAGCGAACCTGCAATCTCATTGTACCACTCTTTTTTTCTCACGAGGATATATCTGTTGAGAGGCCAGACAAAAAGTAGTCACTTGTCGCAAAACTAATCAGCTGGTTTTCAAAACATATTTCCAATTTTTCAATGACACTCGCTCCTATGTGTGTGTCTCCAGAGAGCATACTTTCTCTTGACTTGGCCATGTTACGAAAATTACTAAGTCAACTTGAGTGCCAAGAGCATGTCAGAATTTTCATCTTGTTGGGACATACAGTCCATTGAAAATTGTCGTGCCATTTAGTTACATGGTACACACAGTACAGCCACATTTTAGTTTTCTCGTCCAAACTGCATGGCAACGCATTTTGACGCTTTGGAGTGCGCTCCTCTGCACCGTGTGGAGTCGTGCTGAGCTGGCTCCTTGATACCGCTGTGTCCTTGCAGCTTCCTCCTTGAGTTATATAAAACGGATGACTGAAAAATATTGTGGCAAGAAATTACCACGAGGAAGTATTGTGAAACCACATAAAGACAGTCAAGGAAAAAGGTCATTGCATTAAAAAGCAACCTTAGCACTCCATATTTCTACTGAAATGTACGTGAAACATCTAAATGATTGCAATAATCAACTGTCAAACCAATTTCAATTTTTAGATTAGATTGAAAAAAAAAGAAAACCGGCCGTTAGGCCTCAGTCCAGCATCAATGTTACAAAACTTCTACTTAAAAAAAATTAAATATTGGTGATTGTTGGCACACTTCGCAAACGCATCCCCTCCTTTAGGGGAGAAAGTAGTGGTGGTTTGGTCTGCTTCTCATTTCTAACGTTATCAACAAATATAATTCCTGAAAACAATTCTGCCCCTTTGGCTTATCTAAAACAAAACAAATCAGCCGCCAAAGTAAAGGGAACATACCGAGTCTAGTTAAGAAAAGTATAAAGGCTACACTCAGCCTACACACGTGGCCTACAATAACGCAAATGTGGTGCTAGAAGAATGAGGGGAGATGCCATGATAAGGACTTAAAGCACCTTTAAAGAAACCCGCCAAACTTATGTTGGGACCGAATTATGTATGCTCTGCTTATGCTGCAGTTGAAGCTGACGACAATATGAAGCACTCATGTCTGCAGTCATTTCACTGTGAACTGTGGAGCACGTAGTCTTTGTGTAACCTACCAAAAAGCAAACAGCGCAAAGCTGTATGATGAACTCAGATGGGTCACGAACACAGCTTGTGAAACATCCTAGGCACGTTCCCAGTGCCCCCCCCCCCCCCCCCTGTGGTTATGCCACTGCTCAAGCCATCTCATGCATTCATCGCGATAACTGGCTTTTTCGATTGATATCGAATGACGCAGCATGCATTCAGCAGTGAGCCGGCAGCAGTTAGTTGGCAATCACGGCTGCAAACCTTCGCGATCACTGCCTGGCGATAGCATATCATATACGCAGAATGTGCCACTTAGGTTAGGAATCACTTACCGTGGAGGACTTGTTCAATCCAACGAACGATGAACGACTGTCCTCTTTTCGCGGCGGCGAAAGATGCCTGCCACAAGATTTTTCTTGGTTGGCCTTGGCGCCTGCCGCCTGCCCGCTGAACGGATCGTCTTTCTCCGGTGCTGTGCTGTTCCGCGATGTTGTGCGGAACAGCACAACATCGGGCTACTCCGAAACAAAAAGTAGTGCGCAGATCTCCGCACCAGTTTGCGCTCTGGATGCCTGTTCTCTTACAAAGCGCTGTTTGATCTGCGTGCGTGAGCGATACCTCGCCATGTTCCGCACCAGCCTCATGCAGTTTAAGCAGCAGTATATGCTACGTTTTGATCTCTGTTGCCGCATGTGTGTAACGGGCATTCTACTCTATCTCAGAAGGGGAGAGTATAAATAACATTTGACTCTCTCACTGCGGATACCGTGAATACAGTGAACAATGCATTTCACTCCACCCGACATTTTGCGATAGTAAAACAATGCCTTGAAGCGTAAATTGGCCCCTTCGCTCCTGCGATACTCTCCCTAGTTTTTAAAGTGCATGGGAGTAAAAAGCATAATTTTACCTCCTTAACAAAATACGGAGTATAAAAACGAAATGACTTGATATCACTTCATTCACACAAGGGAGTTTATTAGTAAGTTGTTTTTTTTTTCCTCGCGAGAAATCTCATGTAAAGAGAGTAAAATAGAGGCTAGTGTGGCCGTCGTATAACTCGGCACAGTCGGGTTTTCTTACGGCTCTGCAATTGCTTTTTATTTCGTGCACTTCCACTCATGGATACTACCTTGGTGTGATGCAGGTTCTTTTTCTTGAATACTTCGAATGGGACCCTGAGGCAGAACCCCAGAGAACCCAAACAAGGACAAAGCCGTTTGTTCCAAACACACAAAACATTTAAGATAATCAGCATATAAAATATAGTAAACACCCAATGAAGTATTCGCAGCAAGGCACAAATACAATTCGAGCTAGAAAGGTAGAACACAAAGTTTGGGCATACCGCGCTAAACAGTTCAACGATGATGTGAGGCGGTGAAGCGGTGAAGGAAGCGGCGTTCGCCTCACCAAAAATATCGTTATCGTTATGCCACGAAAGCGATCTAAATTCTTCGCGCCTGTAAAACACTCGTAACACTGCAGTACGCTTACTTTCATAATTTATAGCACAGGCCGCAAATGACCCGCCCACTTCATTCCCTGGTTCTTACTTTTAAAAATCCTAAATAAAATGCTTCGTTTAGTTCACTGAGGACAACGGGCGAACCTCGTATAACGCACGGAAGTACCCAACAAATTAATCGCAGGAAATAGTTATGTTATACACAACGCCCCTATAGAATACCTCTTTCATGCTGGCAGCGTTACATGGGACAGACAGGCAGATGCCTAAATGCGAGATTTCAGGCGAATAGCCCGAAAGCGCAAAAAGGGAGAAGGGTTTTCTTGGAATACATTGCTCTCAATGCAGATTTGTCCCACTTTTTGACAAGACAGCAATAGTAGATAGACACCCACATGACAATACAAAAAATATCATTGAGGCAGTGGCTATTTCAAGAGGCAACTGTACCAGTAAACCTTCCATAGCGCTCACGGATAAAGATTTTGCTTACTTAGAGTCATATGCAAGTGGGGCGCCCCCGTAGGCATCGCTGGTTTTTCTTGCAGATTTGTAGTAGTCTTGATAACTTGCACAAGTGTGTGGTGGTTGTGATCACGTGCGCGAGGTTATATATTCATGTTTCTTTGTAATAAACGCCAGTTGGAAGTCAGCGCTTGTCCTCGTCGCCTCTTTTTGTGTTCCGTGTCTGTTATTGCGCTGGTCATCTCAATATGGGAAACCAACTAGCCCGGTCTCACAACTTGCTCCTAATTAAGACAGTAAAGGTAAACTTTCGGCGCGCATTGCACTTAACATTCGCAATTTTCTTTTTTTTTTACACTGAATTTGAAGTTCGTGTCATGTAATGTTGTTTTTACGATTTGGTGAAACATTACGGATATCGGCAGGATGACACTCTGAAACCCCATTTCAATAAGTAGCTTTCTACGAAGGCTGTAATTAACCTGCAGAGATTGAACATTTATCATTTGTCACTCACAACAAGCTTTCTGCTTGACCGAAATGAAAACAATGAGACGGGGGAAAATCAACCACCTGCTTCGTATAACGTACAAAAATTGGGTGAACACATGTATTCAATGATTATTTTTAAAGCAACATTCTCACCTCACACTTCAAACTTTAGGTACAGTCATCCATAGTGTGGCCCCTATTTCTTCTAAATGTGAAACCTTTGCCGTTTTTCATATTCGCAGGTCGGGGACACTTTGTAAGCGTTTCATATAGCACACAAAGATGGGCCGAAATTGAGCCATTAGCTAATTTGGATTTAACTTCTATTTGAGACACAGAGATCGCAGTTTCTCTGCATACTGCCTATAACATTCCCCATATTTGCTAATATATAAGTTTTGTGAGTGGTATGGGTTTTATACGGAAATCCGTGATAACTGACTGATAACGTTCTTCAGTACTTGTAGTCGCATTCACAGCTTCGCTATATAAAGAACAGACCTAACCTATCAAGTTGCGAGAAACCTTGAAATCCGTGACGTCATAATGACGTCCCGGCATTCCGGCGTGAGATTCAAGAAATAGAAGTTAGCCTTGACTTCTGGTACTATTTATTGACCATTTCACGAAGGTTAATGAATATATGGGGCGAGATTAGGGATGCAAAATTTCTGGAAATTTTTAGCTGGAGGGAAAGAAAAGTTTTTTTTTCCTGTTTTTCTTGTGGAAATTTTGGGTACTGAACAGTTGAAACTCCCTGAAACATATCTCATATTTATTGTTCCAATAATAAAAAGTATTTATCTTTAAATACCAGCAATAATTACGCAGAGAATGCGCAGACAATGAAAAGAACACGTTGTTCTCTTCTACGAAAGACTGCTAATCTGATAACAGAAAAAGGCCACTCAGTGTCCGAGTCACTCTCGCATCAGCATCGATCGCAACTGATTCCGTATTCAAGTTTTATTGCACGCAGACGAGTTTCCGAGCACGTTTGTACTTGTGAGCCTGTTGCAAAGCTTATGATGAACGTTTCTTTACAAAAAACAGTTTCGCTCACAAACGGCAGATGGCCAAGGTATTTGCAACAGCCCATAGGCGTAAATGGCTCATTAGTGCAAATGCCTTGCCATCAAGTTGACAGTTCCACGCACTTAGCGGAGTCCCAGACTCCGGCCCGGGACCGAAACCCGGAGGACGTTCTCAATTCCGCTGCGTTTTAAAGCTACGCTATGTTGTTCAAAACGAAACAAAAAGCACATAACGAAAGCACTCGAAAACTGTGCTGCCATTTTAGTATCGTCGTTGTTTCTAGAACCGTATGCTCCACAGCAGAGAATGGCAAGTATAACAGTACCTAGAAGCTAAATTATTTTTTCCCGTTCTCTGTGCTGAAACAAAAAAAACGTTCTTTTTTTTTTTTCAATCTTTCCAGGTCTTTCCCTGTATCTTATATCTCTAGGCAAAATTGCGCAAGCATCTCGCTTTCCAAACATTTGTATGCACTCTCTTGATTCGCCGACACCGCGCTTTCGTCAGTTGACGTCAGTGTGGCGAGGCGGGAGCGCAAATTGAACACTGCCTACTCAGCGACGTATGAAGTGAAGCGAACGTTCTAAAACCGAGATACACATGTGCGATCTCACCCATCGTTTTGACCAAATAATGAACACGTGAGCCATTGCGTGAGCCAAAACAAAGGTTACGCTTACTGACCGACGTACAACTTACTATTATCAAACTATGTTTTGTGCGATTCCTGACACTTTCCATAGAAACCTATAGTGCTTATCGCAATACAGGGTGTTTCATTTCAGCTGCACCAAATGTTTAAAAATCGCCTGTGGCAGATAGCACAATTATAATCGTTGATCTATACTAGTCGATGAGGCGGCCATTACTTCCACGAAAAATCGAAGCGCCTAGTGAATAATTAATATAATTACGCTAAATAAATTTAATTATTTATTTTACGGCACATCTTTCAATCTGCGAATTATATCCGCTGAGTTCGCAAGGCGTATCCACTTGGAACGAATTCTCAGGACTGAACCAGTTTCGAGATATTAATTTTCAATGTGTCCGACGAAATGCATTGATGTTCCAGTTACTTTTGTGCTTCAATGCATAAAACAGCGTTCCCTCAAAACGTTAACTGGAACGCCTATGCATTTCGTGGGACACTTTGAAAATTAATGCCTCGAAACTGGTTCAGTCCCGAGAATTCATTCCAAATGGATACGCCTTGCGAACTCAGCTGCTACAATTCGCAGATTGGAAGATGTGCCTTAAAGTAAATAATTGAACAGTTAATTAACCTAATTATGTTAATTACTCAATGAGGCGTTTTCATTTCTCGGGGAAGTAATGACCGCCTGATCGAGTAGTTTAGGTCAAGATTTGTAATTGTGCTATCTGCCACAGGCAATTTTTAAAAAAATTTGTCAAGCTAAAATGAAACACCCTGTATATTTCTCGTATTGGTATTCACCATGCATGTATAAAACAATGAAGCTGACGTATTTCCTCTTGTACAGATTGTTGCTTTTATATATTGAGCAACTCAGGCGCGCACAGTTTACTAACTCCTATCGCTGATAAACGCGCTGCGTCTGAAATTTCCGTGTCGCTTTGGTTCCCGCAGATCGTAGGGCTCTTATGTTACCTTTTATGTTACTCCGCGCAAGATCTGATGAATGTCTGTATTTATGGGAAAAAGGAGACTTCTTTTTCAAGCGAAAAGGGCAGGCTTCCTGCTGTACGGACAAGGATAATATATGTGTCAGTTACTCAACATAGCATTGCCTCCTAACTGGGCATGTTGATTCACCACGTTAAGAAAGATTTGCAGCCCATGTTTCTGTAACCTTTTGGTTGTTCTTTGAGAACTTACGGTTCGTTGATGCCGGAGATGATGGTCAGGGCTTTGAAATCTTTCGTTATCGACAGGTGGACACCACCGTAGTCTTCAACGATGGTATAATTAGATTTGGTGGCAACTTTTCCTGCTATAATGCTGCTGCTTATTTCCTTCACCAGTTCCGCAAAGCCCTGCAAGTGTGCGTTTGTTGAAGTTTGTTTGAGAAGAAAAAAAAAGATAACCGCTCTGTAAATGAGTGTTAGGAGGCGGTAAATACGTGGAGCTGTTCTAGTTGGTATTTTTTGTTTACTGAAGAGTGCCAATTACGTTTTAACAGCGGAGCTGTTTAAGTCAAGCATTAGTCCGTAACATGCCAACAGAAATTGTGGGCACATCCTGGCGGTAGTGCAGAAAGGGTCCAAGCGCAATGGCACACATACCTCTGTGAACTAGCGAAGCTGAGCCTGGCTAAGTCTAGCTAAGCATCGTTGGGACTACTTAAGCTTAGACAGTCATCGATAGCCAATCAATAGCTAATCGATAATCGATCAATATTAAATAAATTCCGGAGAATGTTGGGGATGACTTGGTAGTGCTTAGCCTAGCCCAAATACGTGGCCAATACCTTGCGATGGCCAATCGATAGCCAATCAGTAGCTAATCGATACTCGATCAATAATCAATAAATTCCGGAAAATGGTTGGGATGGCTTGGTGGTGCTTAGCATAGCCTAAATACGTAGCCAATACCTTGCGATAGCCAATCGATAGCCAATCAATAGATAATCGATAATCGATCAATTATTTATAAATTCCAGAAAATGCTGGGGATGACTTGGTCGTGGTTATCCTAGCCCAAAAGCTAGGACTAGCTGGGTGCCCATTTGCTCAGCTACCTCTTTAGGATTGCGTCTCCAGTGTAAGCTGCGCTAATTTTTTTCTTATTCTTCGGAAATGATACCCTGAAAATTGATTGTGGCAAGTGACGCTGTCACACCTCTTCAAATAGATAACTTGAAAAACCCTTAGTGACCTGCAATCGTGCAAGTAATTTACCTAAAAAGGTCTAACTACATTCACTGCTACGATTATTTTAAAATCTTGTCTACACAACCACTGATACAGTGCGCGCATTCTGTACACGTTTACAATGTAAATATTTCGATTCTGCGTAGAATCCACCGTACAATATAGGCTACAATGCGTTTCATTGCGCAAGTGAGCGCAACTTAAGAACGTAATGTTAAGTGTTCGACGCTTGTCAATGTATCGCGCAAAGAGGTCTATTTTTACTAGCTGCGTATATGGTGCATACAGTTAAGAATAAATTGGTCATTCAGATATCTCCATTAATAGCTCAGTCAGATATCTTTTCCTGCAAGGGTTGCCACGAGAAGAGTTCAGGTGAGTTAATTCTTGCAGCATATAGGTGGAAGACAATTGATGCCAACTTAAGAGGAGACATCAGCTCCGGACAGTCTTTGTAAACACGCGGCCACAGGGAACTAGCTTTTCTCGGTGACCAATTTTGGCGAAAAGGTTGCCCCTAGCTAAGTTCCGCAACGACGGGGCCACTAAGGTAGCTCGGCTGCATCTGCTAGACTACTAATAGTGAATTCCACTGGCGGATCTGGAGCGGTGTGCCGAATCCACGACGGAGCAAGAAATTTCGCCGCGGAGTGACCCGATCCCGATCGACCAGTGAAAAATAAACACGCTCCGGCAGGGATTGCAGCGGAAGTTGTCGCATGCATCCGGTTACCCATGTTGCCAATCTCGCATTAGACCACGTTGGGGGTTCTAGGCACAGGGGCAACTGCACTTCGCGTCTTGCCATTGGAACGTGCAGCAGCGCGATGGATGTTCTTACGGTCAGTCCTGCTGTTCAGCGCCTTTTGCTGGATTTCATTAAATAAAATTTCGTACAGTACGTACGACTCATCCTCATCGCTGCTGCTGCTGCTGCTTTCTGAAGAGGAACTGTGCGAACTGTCGCTGTCGCTCAAAGCAACGAGCAATCCGGCAGGGTCGAACGACGCCATTTCAGAACTGTAAACAACGCCACAGGGTTACCAGACAGCGCTTGAAAAAGCGCTGCAAGCAACCGACGTACCCGATTGTTCCGGAAGTGACGGCGCCTAGTCGCTGGAGTTCCGGCGAAATCCGGCTCTATAAGACGGATCAACTCGGAGCGCTCCGTCGCGGAGCAAGTTGCCCCAAATCGCCCAGTGGAACATGCGATCTTGCTCTGGATCCGCCAGTGGAATTCAAATTCTCGGCCGCGGAGCAAAAAAACTTGCTCCAGATCCGCCAGTGGAATTTACTATAAGGTAGTCTAGCAGATGCAGTTTACACAACCCCGATGTCCGTTTTTGATGCAGGGTTAGGGGTTAATAAACTTATAGAGGTTCATATTTTTAGAAAACTTACTGCTACTAAAGCAATTTTAATGCGAAAGCATTACATGCCCCATTACGCGAAAATCCGACGGCGTCGACGTGACCGAAAGATGGCACCAAAAATGGCCGACGGTGCAAACAGTAAACACATGTCTTAAAATGCTCGGATTGACGTCAAAATTCTCAGGGACATTCCTGGACACAAAGTGAATTAGTGGCTTCGGAAAGAAAATTTCGTACATTTCGATCTGGCCGGGAATCGAACCCGGACCTCCGGGTTGCGAGACGAGCTCGCTTCCACGACGCCACGGCGCCTCCACGGTTCTGCCTGGCTAAAGGTGTGCCTAGTGCGTGCGTCATCGCACATGACAAGTCGCAGCCATCTGGCTGCGACGTTAAAGTACGTAGATTAAGGTAGATTAAGGTTGGTACAAATTAGAGCACGGTGGATTAGGGTAGATTAAGGTTGGTAAAATTAGAACAAGGTGGACTAAGGCGAATTAAGGTTGCTACAAATTAGAACAAGGTGAATTCAGGTGGATTAAGGTAGAGTTGTGAATGACACAAGACAATGCATGACGTCACGTATCATGCACGTTACTAATTAGGAAGTCATAATGCTTTCGTATTCAAATCACATAAGGACACTAAAGTGACTTGTCAATTTTTTATTAATGCATTCGTTTGCTCCCGCGACCGGCGCTCCTCGGCATCGTCCGTGTATAGCGCCGCGAAGCCCAGGTTGGGAAGCCCACCGAATCTGCGAGGTCTCTGGGCGCCCTCTGTCCAACCACAGACGGCTTTCTAGTGCAGAATTCGTCGCGGCTGTGGGAGGCAGGCGAGAGCTGCCGCCGGGTACCTATACCGGTAACGTTGGTACAAGCGCGCTAATGACCAGGAGCTCGGCCGATATGGGACCTGAACACTTGGGCAGGACACCCACCTGATGGAATAATGCGTGCATATGGGACCATCCAAGTTAACCTCCAAGTTTCTGCCCCATATGTTAGCATCGGTAGAATACAATCATTGCATTCTACCCGGTGCTAACATATGGGGCAGAAACTTGGAGGTTAACAAAAAATCTCGAGAACAAGTTAAGGACCGCACAAAGAGCGATGGAAAGAAAAATGTTAGGCCTAATATTAAGAGACAGGAATAGAGCGGTGTGGATCAGCGAGCAAACAGGGATAGCCGATATTCTAGCTGACATTAAGAGGAAAAAATGGAGCTGGGCAGGCCATGTAATGCCTAGGGTAGATAACCGGTGGACCATTAGAGTCACAGAATGGGTGCCAAGAGAAGGGAAGCGCAGTCGAGGACGACAGAAAACTAGGTGGGGTGATGAAGTTAGGAAATCTGAAGGCGCAAGTTGGAATCATCTAGCGCAAGACAGGGGTAATTGGAGATCGCAAGGAGAGGCCTTCGTCCTTCAGTGGGCATAAATAGAGGCTGACGATGATGATGGGACCATCAGAGATTATTTTTTAGAGTTGTTTGAGGTTTTGTTTGCCATGGCTCTTACACGGCAAGCTTAGCGGTCTGCACGAACCTCTTCCAAGCAATGCACCCTTGAAAAGCCGGACGCCTGGCCGGGGAGCTGCTTGTACCAATCTAATCAAACATGTGCGCGTCCGGCGGCGTGGATCGAGCCACGCACCTCCCACAGCCGAGCCGAGCGTACTACTAACTGGGCCACGGCCCAGTTGGTAATGTGTGTCATAAAAATGCGAGGCTGAGCAAGACTTCTGAAAAGTCAACCGGAAAGGACAGGTCTAAGTTCTTTTCGACATCCTTAAAGTCAATAACGCTAGTCTCTTACTCCGTGGGCTGCTCCGTCCAGATCTGGTAACTTGGCCAGCACGCTCTTCAGTTCGTCCTGCGCCCTGCAAAAAAGAGCATGACAAGCCAAACTACCTCTGTATTCAATCAAGCGATTACAATTCACGGTGACATTGTCCCTGTGGCAGCACACATTTTTTCTCTCTATCAATAAATAAATAAATTAGTAAATAAATAAATAAATAAATAAAGACGTAAAGAAATACGCAAATATCCACGAAAGTGGACGGGAAAACGGCGCCGCGGTAGCTCGATTGGTAAGATCCTCGCACGGGTAATGCGAAGTCATGGGTTGGCATCCCACCTGCGGCCAGCTGTCAACTTTCATTTTTTATTCATTTATAATTTCAACATTTCAATTAAAACGACAACTAATTCCTCCTGTGTTTTCCTTGTTCAATTTGTCTGTTGGCTTTATGTGATTGAGAACACCAGGCTTTTCGATTCCTTATCTTCTTGTTCACGCACAAACAAACACAAGCATCCGCATGCGCTCAAATTAAAATTTATTTGTCTGCATGGCTATGACGGACGACTTCCTGAAAAACGCAGCTATCGCTCTGTCATAGCCGGTTTCGGCCGCGAACAAAGACGTCTGAGCAGAGGGATTTTTCAAGGATGCCAGCTGCGCGAGGTTGGATTTTTCACATTTCTTTCATAGTCAATTGAACATAACTACATAACTAGGTCAAGCTATAGCAGCAAAACGACTACCCGCTGAGTCTATCAAGCCGCAAACCGGGCAAACAGCACCAGCTACGTCAATCCTCGCAAAAGCAGGCAAAGACAGCTTCGCCTTAGTAAAATTAATCCGGTATGGTTAACTACCCTATATACTACAGACCCTTCACTCTCAAATTATGAGTGAGCGTTATTAATACCTTCAAATTTAAATATTTATCGGTAAACAGTTCAGTTCCTGCAAAACAATAAATCTTACCTGAAAATAAATCTTCCCAAAAATAAATCTTGCCCATCGCCATATTTTTCGAAAATAATTCGATTGCGGATATTGATCTTTCATTAATTATGCATTACAATTTGAAAATAACTAAAATGTTTGTTACAGGTGGGCAGATTCGCTAAGTATTATTATATTGAGGGTCTTCTAGTGAAACAACGAATATTATGTAGCAGTTATTTACAACGGTGATGCAGAACAACGTGCTGAAGCCGTGTTAGATGACTATCTTCAGGTGCATTCGCACTGGCGATTGATTGCGATCGTGTGACCGACCGTGACCGGCGACAAAGGAGCAACTCATGGCGACCGATGTTCACACAGGCAAGTCCTACACCTGCCCTTCGCTACACCGAAATGTCTCGCGATTGATGACGTTCACGTCCGCTCGCACTGCCATCGCCACGTAAAATAAGCGTCAGCGTATTCAGACGTCCGGCCACGGCGCCGCTGATGGGTCCAGGGGTTTGACTGAAAAAATCAAGCAGTGAGTGACTGACCCAAAACGGTCGCTTTTCGACCAAAGCGACCGTTTGCGGCTATCTGCAACCGGTAGTGCGACCTCCGAGAGTCGCCTGATGTGAATAAGCCCTAAAAACGTCACTACAGTGACTTACGACGTTATTTGCAGTTAGTCGAGGGCTACGTTCAAAATTTAGCGTCATGTCTAAGGTTTTACCCTGTCGTCACTAGTCCGAATATTCAAATGTGATTGCATTTCCATACGAAGGCATCGTTAGTGAGAGGGTCAGAAGCCCGGGGACGGCACATCAACTGCTGTCTGGGCCAATAAACGTTGCACAGTAAGGTCATTTAACACAATAAGCAAATAAACCCCATAAGTGCCATGACAAACTTCAAAAACATTTTTAGAAGTGCGGGATTTTTTAGACCCGAATATTTCGCGGCACTTTTTTTTTAAATAAATGATACCAGAAATGCATATTACGTTTTACTGGTCGTAAGGAAAAAATAGTAAAAGTTATTGTGTAATAATTATTTGTCAAGATTGCAAGGAACTGCACATAATATACACACGTCCAAAATTGTGGAAAGACCTCGACGAGTCAACTCGTCATCGGCACCAGAGGGTGCTCGCATGATGACTGTCATCATATCAGCTATTAGTGGTTTTAGTGTGTGTGCAATGGTATAAGGAACATAGCTTCAGTAGGACGGTGAGAGCGTGGCCGTGTGTTTGAACACGTGCGAACGCGTGTCATACCTTAAGTCTGTGCGGCATTTTTTGCTTTTAGAACATCGGTAATAATTAATTTGTGGTATTTTACGGATTTAGGTTCAATGCGTGTCGGCCTTTGCTTGTAGGTACGTACTCTGAAAGCTTCGGTATTTGCATTAGAAAAAGCTAAGAGCAACACATGGCAAGAAAGACGGTAAAACGTGCATCTTCAGTAGGAGAGAGTAAAAGGATGATGATCGCCGGCGACTCAAATCTGGCTAGGTGCTCAGATGCAATTGTGGAGAGATTTACAGGTGAGAAAAGAGTGTCAGTAGGGACATTTGCTGAGCGGACATTGGGCTCTGTCATGGAGCGAGCAAAAGAAAAGCTCGCGGAAAATTCCGGCTGACGCAACCTTGTAGTAGTAGCGGGTGGCCTAAATGACGTGCTAAACCGGAAAGGGGCGGGACTAGCCCAGCGTTCGGCGAAGGGTGTAGATGACTTACGCGAGGTGTCCCCTCGGGTGCCGAGTGTGGCATGCACTGTGCAGGAGGTACCTGTACGTGACATGAGCGTACAGAGATCAACTGCGGCCACTAATGAGGCGATTTGGAAAGTGAGCCGAGAGAAAGGTTTCGAGGTTGTAGAAATCAACTGAGAAGTGAGAAGGTATGGTGGTTTTCAAAGAGAAGTAATCCACTTCGATCACAGGCTCGGGCGTGAAGTGGGCTGGCGACTTGCTGGTCGTGCTACTGCATTTTTTCGGGGGCCCACGGGCACTCAGGAGGCCAGGTTAAGCAGTAATGAAGAAGGTCCCTTCGGAGAATATCAGACTAGCAGCACCGTTAGCAAGAGAAAAACGAGATAAAAAAGAGTTCGATGTGCAATAGGTTACATAAACATACAGGGTGGCTTAGAAATGAAAAGTGATTAGAGCTTGAGGAGCAGTTAACACATAGGTGTGTACGCGGTTACAGAAACGCACCTTGGAGACTTAGAAGAGCCCCCAATAATTGAGAATTATGCTTGGCAAGGATGCAACCGAACAAAATTGGAAAGCAAGGGAGGGGGAGCCGGAATGTTCATACATCAAGGGTCCAAATGGGAATTAGTAAATTCAACGTGTTAAGTGCATCTTTGGCTATCAGGCACAGTCAGTGGAAAGAAAACTCTGCTGGGCGTGACGTATTTATGGACAGGGAAAAATTGCAAAGAATCAAGAGTTAGTGAAATGCCGGCTAAGTACTGACATTAGGTGTTTCAGAAATGACGCCGAAATTATCCTATTGGGTGACATGAATGCCCACATACAGGCTCTAGACGGCTATACCGACAACAACGGGAAGTCAATGCTAGGTCTTTGTGAGCAACGTGCCCTCATTATCGTGAATACGAGGCCTAAATGTGATGGCCAGATCACCATGGAAAGGTGGAAATAGATAATCGGCCATCGATTACTGTCTGATGACTGAAGGAATTTATAAGTTGAAAGAAATGGTCATTGACGAGGAAGGGTATAGCAGCATACTGAGCATAGGGAGTGACCATAAACGGATCATTTTGAAAAGGGGATATGTAGTTGGGAAAGTGAGCAAAGTACGAAGAATGACCAGTGCGAATTTGAATGCTCAACAAATAGCAAATATATCCACAAGGGTCAACAAATAACTTGACAAATGGCCAAGCAAGGAGTGGGTATATAGTGAGCTTGTAAGTGTAATGACGAAAAAAATGGGGAAAGAGAAGCAACATGCTTGTTGGAATGGAAAAAGGAAGCCGAAAAGCGGGTGTAACAGGGAGATACGGGAGGCGATCGACACACGAAATAAAGCATCACGAGAACACAGGCAGGCGAAAAATGCACAGTTGCAGCAGGATGAAATAGACAGAAAATGGGAAATGTACCGGGAGAAGAAATCTACGGCTCAAATACTGGTTCCTGGAAAGATAAAAGGTGAAAGTGAACGTTGGTTGTCAGAAATACGTGCGATAAATAAGGCCGCACCTAGAATATTTTTGAACCGCATTATCTTATTAGGCAGGAAGTCAGGAAAAGTACAACACATCCTTGACGAAGATGGAAACAAACTGGAAGGGGACGCGGAATTAAATTACGTTCGACAAATAACAGCTCAATCTTTCCAAAGCAATGACCAGGTTGTATTTGAGAAAAAAAGAGCATGAAAGAGAACTAGATGGAAAAGGAGCTAGTGCTGACAAATTTGAACTGGAAGAAAGCCGAAGAGAAAATTCCTAAGCGCACAGCCGAAGGGCTAGACAAGGTTCCCATTAGGCTGATTAATTACCAAAAAGTAAGGAAGCTCTGTTGAAAGCAGTAGGAAAAACCTTATAAGATAGGTAAATACCAGACAGTTGGCGACAAAGTATAATGAATTTCATTTATAAAGGTAAGGCGGAAAAAGATAGAATTCACTCATATGGACCATTGACCATTACATCGGCAATATATAGGTTAGCGATGCAGGCAATTAAATTGAAGCTGCAAGCTTGGGCAGATAATACTGGCACATTGAGTGAACTTCAGAATGGATTCAGAATCGGTGAGCGTCTGAATGAAAACTTAACTTATTTGTTCTTACCAAGTGTATTGAAATATTCAGAGAAGAAAGGAGATCGCTATCTATTGGCTTTTTTAGACATTATCGGATCGTACGACAACATAGACCGCAAAATTTCTGAAATATTCTGGGTGGGGAAGGTATAGGCAACGACTGTATACAGCTATTGAGGGAGATTTACCGAGAAAATACCGTTTGCGCTGAATGGTAAGGGATGAGGAGCGAGCATAAAGTTGATATCAACAAGGGACTGAGACAGTGGTGCGCTTTATACCCGCTGCTGTTTATGATGTACATTGTAAGGATGGAAAGGGCGCTAGAAGGAATCGATATCGGGTTTAACCTCTCATACAAACAAGCCGGCACAATAGTCGAGCAGTAGCTTCCAGGTTTATTTTATGCGGATGACATTGTGCTACTTGCTAACAAGCAAAGTGATATGCAACGTCTGGCTGATATCTGTGGAGAAGAATGGGAGAATTTAGGATTAAAATTTAGCGTTAAGAAATCAGGTTTTATGGTATTCAATGAAAACAGTGAACAGACACTGCTGATACCGGGCCAGAAAATACCTCGGGTAAAAGAATACAAATGCCTTAATGTATGGATAAACGAAGGCGATAGATATCTGGAGACACAGGAAACAACATAATAGCAAAATGGAAGAGAAATGCGGCCATAATGAAACACAGAGCGCTGTGGGGATACAATAAGTACAAGGCGCTCCAGGGTATGTGGAAAGGTGGAATGGTTCCAGGGCTTACATTTGGAAATGCTGTTGTTTGCTTGAAGTTTGGGGTGCAATCAGGACTCGATGGCAACCAAAGGTCAGTGGACGCCTCGCATTGGGCGCTCACGTTAAGCATTTTCTTGACGAAGATGGAAACAAACTGAAAGGGGTACGGCATTAAATTATATCCGAAAAATAAGAACTGAATAATTTCAAGGCAATGACGAGGTGGTTTTTAAGGGGACATGTGGGCCTTTCACCAAAGATTTTTTTAAATCATTATTCTTTGAGTTATAGCACAGGAAACTCGTATGTAATTCTTTGTGCTTATTTCAAATATGAGGTCCATTTTTGTTTATCTCCTTTGGTTTCAATTTTATGCTAGTGTCCTTTAAATATTTGCTGCACAGATTTGCAAAATATCTGATGCTTATATTTCTCAAAATAGGGTATCAATGACTTTTGTATCATTCAAGGAATGCCGTAAGACCAACCTTATTGCTCTACCTTACCTAGAACATGAGTTGTGTGGCTTTGAAGTTGAAACTCGAAGGAGTGTTTTTCTGGTGCTTAACTTTGAAGTCTCGCAACTCGTGTTCTAGTTAAGGGAGGTGCTTTTTCAAAAAAAATAAATGGCATGATTGAGAACCTGACGGAAAGGGAGCTAGTTTTGAGAAATCTCAACTGGAAGAAAGCCGAAGAGAAAATTCCTAAGCGCACAGCCACATGGTTACACGAGGGTCCCGTTAGGCTGATTAATGAATTAGGACCAAGACGTAAGGAAGCTCTGTTAAAATCAGTAGAAAAAGGCTTGCAAGATAGGCAAATACCAGAGAGTTTGCGGCAAAGTAGAATTAATTTCATTGATAAAAGCAAGGCAGAAAACGACATAATTCACTCATATAGACCGTTCACCATTACATCACAAGTATGCAGGTTAGCATGCAGATAAAGTAAAACTCCAAGCATGGGCAGAACATAATGCCATATTGGGGAACTTCAGAATGGCTTCAGAATCTGTAGGCGTCTGAATGATGACTTATTTGTTCTTACTCAGTGTGCTGAAATAGTAAAGTTTGTTGCTGGGCCTGTTGGTACATACTGTGCATGTACTTTGTTGCTGGGCCTGAGGGTGCTGAAATAGCCGGGGAAGTAAGGAGACCGTTATATGTATGTGGCTCCTTTAGATATTACCGGAGCGTGTAACAACATTAACGGCCACATTTTGTTAGATATTCTGAAAGAAGAACGCTTAGGCAAAAACCGTATACAGCTTTTGAGATAGATTTACCTGGAAAATACCAATTGCATTGAATGAGAAGGCATCAGAGGTGAGGTGGAAATCCAAAGGACTAAGACAAGGGTGCACTTTATCCCTGCTGTTGTCTATGATGTACATGGATGTAAAGGGCTCTAGTAGGAATCAATATTGGGTTTAAACTTCCATACAAACAGGCGGGCACGATAGTATAGCAGCTCCCAGGTTTGTTTTATGTGAACGCCATTGTGTTGCTAGCAATCAGGCAATGTGAAATGCAAAGTCTTGCTAATATCTCTGGACAGAAAGAATATAATTTAGGATTGAAATTGAGCGGTAAAAATAAGGTCTTATGCAAGCAGTGAACAGGGCCAGGAACTCCCTGCGGTAAAACAATACAAATACCTTGGTGTATGGATAAACGAGGGCAAATATATACGGTGTTCAAAATTAAGCATGATGGTTTCCTTAAAGTTTGGCACTGTGAGGCACGCGAAGACCACCTGTGCAAATAAGTTAAGTGGCCAGGGGGGCACAATGTGAGATGGCAATTATTGCTCTCAGCGCTCAAATTAACCAAAATTGAATAATTAACTTTTTGTAGACTGCAGTAAGTGAGTATATTTGTATTGAAAAGTTAGAGGAAGTCGTGTTTCTACACAGTATCAGTTGGAAGAATTCTTCTAGCGTGTCTGTGCTCCGAGATATCCGACTCCAAATTTTAATTGTCCTTCGCATGATTACGCATGCAAGAGAGCTGGGATCAGCGCAAAGCTCCTGCTTGATGTGACGCGGCTGTTGCGTGCGGCGTTTGGTCTGACAAGTTACAACGGGGCGGAGACATTGGCAATAGATAATAACTGTCCCCCTTCCCCTCACGGCTGGTGAAATGAAAAAAATCGAAGAACCCGTAACCGCTGTCCTAACGCGCGACCGCGCAGCCTGTAAAGATGGCGGCAGCTGCCATGCCGAGATAGTGGCGCGAGCGGAGAAGCCGGAGGGCAGCGCGCGTGCGTAATGGTGACTAGACGAGCGGGCATGGTCCTTTACTGGGCTACGCAGATAAAGTGACTGCTAATTTTCAAGTATTGTAAGCTTTATTGAAATCAAGAGCAACAACTGCACCATCAACAGCAGAAACAGTTTTAGCTATGCTAACGAATATTTCATACCGCCGCTATGGGTTTGGTGTGGTCATGCACAAATCTCATTAAAGCACTTCAACCATCAAGATGCCAATGCCTACAAAATGTTCAAAATGTCTACCTTCCACAGCAACGCAAAGCATAAACCGCTCTCGCGTCGACTCGATAACTCTCCGCAGTACTTCTGGACGGATGCTCGCACAGGCAGATATTATCCTGTGCTTCATATCATTGACATCACTGGGCTCTGTTGCATAAACTTGATCTTAAACGTAGCCCCAAAGAAAAAAGTCGAGCGGACAAAGGTCAGGGGATCTCGGCGGCCAAAACATCGATCCTCCAAGCCCGATCCACTGTTGTAGAAAACGTGTGTCCAACCAGCTTTTTGCCGTGGTGGAGAAATGTGGTGGTGCTCAGTCGTGCTGAGCCACACTTGGTTCAGGTCATTAGGGAAAGATTGGAGACAACGTCGTCGACGATGACGCTTAATAGTTCTTCCGTGTGCATCTTTCCGTTCAAGTTGTCCTCAAAAAAGTAAGGCCCAATGATCCTGTCCCCGAGCATGCCACACCCCACATTCACACTCCAGCGAACTTGATGCTTGTGCTGCCGCAGCCAGTGTGGATTTTCTTGTGACCAATAATGCGCGTTGTGAATATTCACAGTGTCATTGCGGCAAAACAGAGCTTCATCTGTCCATATTATTCTGTGTAAGAAGTCCTTTCCTTCATCATTTTTATCCGGCCCCAATTCCAGAAGTCAACTCGCTTTTCAAAGTCCGCATCACTTAGGTCCTGGTGAAGGTAAACATGATAGGGATGGAACTGATGCTTTCTTAGCACATTTGCGTCTGTTCCAACGCTGTGACCGCATTGATCGGCAATCTGTCGGATGCTGAGTTCTGGCATCGACGATTTCAAAGTCTTCATCGATGATTGTCTTTCTGGTCTGTCTCGGACGATTGACTGACCCTGTTGTGCGACAGCGCCGAAACACGTTTATAAAGGTAGGCCTAGTTTAAGGGGACGGTGTTGGTGGCGAGTCGCGTACAGCCACATTGCCAATGAAGCGTTGTCATTCATCTCAGCCATTGCAAGTACCACATCTATTTTTTCTTCGGTAGAATACCTCGTCACGCCAGAAGCAGCCATATCAGCACGAAAGGACTCCACGTGGATATTCTTGGTTATCCTTCCGTACAGAGGCGCCGCTATTCCAGAAGCACTCTAGTAGATGAAAGTGAAGCTAACGCGTTCACAAAATGATGTCCCGATGCAATCTCAAGTAATGCAAAAATGTGCCGAAAAATTATCTCCTGTTATCGCGTTTAACAGGATCATGCGTACTGCGTACGGCACACCGCGCTGTCATATCTGGATTTCACCAGCCGAGAGGGGAAAGGGGCACAGTTATCTTTGCCTATGACTCCGCCCCGTTGTCAGACTAAACGCCGCACGCAACAGCCGCGTCACATCAGGGAAGAGCTTTGCGCTGATCCCAAGTCTCTTCCATGCGTAATCATGCAAACGACATGCTAGAAGAATTCTTCCAAGTGAAACTGTGTAGAAACACGACTGCCTCTAACTTTTGAATACAAACATGCCCACTTACTGCAGTCAACAAAACGTTAGTTATTCAATTTTAGTTAATTGAACTGCTTGCACAATAATTATCGTCTCACTTTGTGTCCTCCTCGCCACATAACGTATTCATGCAAAGGTGGTCTTCGCGTGCCTCCCAGTGCCTATTTTTAGGAAAACCATAAAGCTTAATTTTCAACATCCGGTATATATGGAAACACAGGAAAACACATTCATAGGCAAGGGAAATACAAATGCCGTTATAATGAAACACACAGCGCTAGGGGGTGCGATAGGTGCGAGGTGCTCCGGAGTATGTGGAAAGGTTTAATGGTTCCGAGACATACATTTGGAACTGCAGCTGTTTCCTTCAAATCAGAGGCACAATCAGGTACTCGGTATTAATTCTGGCTATAATCGGTCTGGAGAAATTCACGGTGATAGTTTACAAACTTTATTTAATTTAGCTTTCGCATCGCTTGTCGTCGCTATAACCATGTTTACTCGCCCCGAATAGTCGCAAAACAAAGAATAATAAACCGTCGTACCTTTTGATATAGCCTTCGTCCTCCGGAGTCGTATCACTGATTTGCGTCATGTCCTTTGAGCGTCTGCAGTATAGAAAAGTACTTATCAGAAGAAGTACCAAAGGCAGACTAACAGTTGGTAAGAGAAAGCTTTATTTCGTGCCCAACTCCAATTTCTTTATTCGAATGCAATATGGCAGGACAATTGACCGGTGACCCTTCCGACCAATTGGTTAATATATAGGTGCATAATTTATTAATGGTCCTTAACTAAGGGCGTGAGAATATTCAAGACATTAAAATCACGAATCGAATATTGCCCTATTCTATAAGGTCTTAGAATTGAATGGTCACTGTTTCTAAATAGTAATAGTTTTTAATGGTTCTCGAACATTTCAAATCACCCACTGCGCTCGATTAAGCATCTAACTGGAGTTAAAGCACAATAGATGTCATCCAGGCTGCCGTTGTAGACATAAAACACCCAAAGGCTAGTGGTGGAGCACGCAACGTCACTACGGAAGCCTGACTTTCCTGGCTCCACCGCTACCAATGGCAGTCAGAGCAAAGGTTCCATAGTTCGCGAATTAGCCTCATTTTCTCCGAACGCTGTATTTATGGCTTTGTAAAAAGCGCTTGCGGTGGTGGCGCGGATCAGGGGTACAACACCGGGCTTCTAGTCTGAAGGTCGTAGGTTCAAATTCTTGTCCAGTGCATTACATTTTTCAGGCTTGGAGTTGCGCCTGCCACCGGCAAAAAAAAAAATGCCGAGAGCCAGTGGGGCTATACTAGTCCAGGTGCATCCAAATTACGAGTGCCTACCAATCTTCAACAAAGACACCCCCTCGACCAAACAATTATTGGCCTCCCAGGGGTAGTATTTGGCGACAAATCCCTCATGACTCTAGCTATCCCAGTGGCTACGGAGCACATGACCAAGACGGCGGTCAGACCTGCGACGCGGCGGGGGGTGTTATGAATCTCTGGATCTGGATAGGCTGCCACTGGAAACTTAACCTGACAACGTTCAACACGCGCACCCTATCGAGTGAGGCTAGCTTAGCAGGACTATTTGAAGAATTATCAGGCATTGCCTGGGATATTATTGGCCTTAGTGAGGTTAGAAGAACTGGCGAGGCTTATGCAGTGCTGACTAACGGCCACGTCCTCTGCTACAGAGGTCTTCCAGATAAGAGAGAATTCGGAGTAGGATTTCTAGTCCATAAGGACATAGCGGGCAACATTGATTAATTGCTACCCTGTCATTAAGACAGGGTAGCAGTCGTCGTAATAAAGCTGAATAAGACATATATAATGAAGGTAGTACTAGTCTACGACCCAACCTCCAGTCACGATAATGAAGAAATAGAATAGTTTTATGAAGATATTGAATTAGCGATAAGAAAGTTGCAAACTCAGTATACTGTAGTCATCGGCGACTTCAATGCAAAAGTTGGGAAAGGCAGGCTGGTGAGCAAGCAATTGGCAACTACGGCATCGATTCTATGAATGCAAGAGGAGAGATGTTGGTGGAATTCGCGGAAAGGAATAGGCTCGGAATAACCAATACCTTCTTCAGGAAGCACTGTAATAGGACGTAGCCCTGCAAATGATGTAGTGGAGAAACAAGAAATTAACTAGATTTCGTACTCTCGGCAAATCCCAGCATAGTGCAAATTGTAGGAGTGGTAGGTAGGGTAAAAGGCAGTGATCATAGGTCAGTGAGGTCTAGGATTTCTTTCAGTTTGAAGAGAAAAAGAGCAAAATTAGTCAAGAGGAAACAGGTCAACCTAGAGGCAGTAAGGGTAAAAGCAGACGAATTCAGGCGGGTGCTCGCAAACAAATATCCAGCTTCACAACAGGAAGACGAAGATAACATAGAGGTAATATATGAAACCGCAACTAGGCTGATTTTAGAAGCAGCAAGTAAAGTGGCAGGTAAGGCATAAAGGCAACCAGTAGGTAAGCTCTGCCAAGTAACAAAAGACCTAATAAAGAAACGACAAAGCCTTAAAGTGTCCAACTAAAGAGATCAGATGGAGTTCGCTGAATTGTTAAAGCTAACAAACAAAAAGAAAGCGATATTCGAAATTTTAACGTCGGAAAAGTTCAGGAAGCAGAAAAGATGCCACTGCATAAAATCAGTAAGAATATAACTTGGCATAGGACACGGCCATGCATATGTATGCATTAAAGATAAGCTGGGTAATGTCATCACTAGGAAAGGATGCAATAACAGTCGATATAATCAAAGATGGACGAGATATTGGGCTTGAAAGCCTTGCGACTCTTTATACACAATGCATCACGACTTCAACTGTGCCAGAAAGCTGGAAGAATGCCAATATTATACGAATCCATAAGGGGGCAAACGTTAAAGAATTGAAGAATTAAAGGCCCATTAGCTGGTTTTCAGTAATGTATAAAACATTCATGTAGATACTTTCCAGTAAAATCAGGGCAACACAGGACTTTGATCAACCTAGGGAATAGGCAGGCCTCAGGAAGGGATATTCTAGAATTTAGCACATCCATGCATCCATGCCATCAACCACATAATTGAGAAATCTTCAGAATACAATCAGCCTCTGAATGTGGATTTCATTGATTATGAAAATGCATTTAACTTCAGTATAGATGCCATCAGTCATAGAGGCATGGCGCAATCACGGAGTACAGGAGGCATACGTGAATATCTTGACGAAATAGTTGAGCGGAAACCCGCTAGGTGGAGAGAAGTAATTAAAGGGAAAATGAGACATCCGTCGATTTTCTGGCATGAAATGAGACAAAGGGAAATGAGAAATCCGTATCATTTTCCCTTTAATTACTTCTCTCCACCTAGCGGGTTTCTGCTGAACTATTACGTCAAACACTTGCCTTTGCTTCGAGTTGCTGACAAATTCGACTTCGCCCTGCCATCTGCTAGCCGCCTGGTTAGCTCTGATGGTAAAAAAAAATTATGGGGTTTTACGTGCCAAAACCAGTTCTGATTATGAGGCACGCCGTAGTGGGGGACTCCGGAAATTTGAGCGGCTGCCCCGGAATGGCGGTGGTCCCGGGTTCGAGTCCCCGACCAGGACGAATTTTTCTTCAAAGGAAAGGCTTTCTTTCGAGGAACCCGCATGGGTTTCCTTTGTAGCAGCTGCTACATTTGGGTGGATGTCTCATTTTCCCTTTATTGTGAATATCTTGCGAACAATCCGCAAAGATTCTACAGATACCTTAGTTCTCCACAATACAAGTAGAAAATTACATATCAACAAAAGAGTCAGACAAGGAGACGCCATCTTTCTAGTGGTATTCACTGCATGCTTAGAAGAAGCATTCAAGTTACTACACTGGTTAAGTCTTAGGCGCGTGAGGATCAACGGCGAATATCGCAACCTTTTGCTTGCAGACGAGTGTCTTGTTGAGCAGCACTGTAGGTGAATTGCAACGAACGCTGAGAATTGTTCATTCGCTTTTCGCACACTCCGTGGCACATACTGAGTGATCCAAGTTGGCGAGATGTTCATTGAAGCCCGGCACATATCCCAGTGCATTCATGGCGCAGCTCGCTAAAGCGTTGGCGTGAGAGACGTTCACTGAAAAGCGGCACGTACCCAGCACCTTTGCG
>NC_051164.1:21191053-21208090 GCF_013339745.2 Dermacentor silvarum | reverse complement strand
ATTCGATATGTATATCGAATTTAATTGAAATAGTACACGAAGACAACGAAAGCAATGCAAATCATCTTTGACGTAAGCCCAAAATATATATTCATGCCCTTCCTCAAAATTTACAGTCAGAGAGGACATGCGAAAATAGACAACGACGGTTTATAGCAAATAAAAATATAAAAATGTCAGTTCATGTACTAGACTCTGCCGAAAGAATACTGAAACAAAACTCACGACTAAGTAGAATGCCTGCTTGATAGATTTAGGCAGTTCTATTAAAAGTTAGTTTGAAGTGCCGAATAGCACGATGAGCATTACCACCCAAATTGCAAGCTTCGTTGATTTCCGTTGGTGATGCGATTGATAACTTTTTACAGTCAACAGGGATATCTCTGTGCGTATGTAGCAAGGCCAGCCATGTCAGGCGGGTTTGGCTGATTTGTGATCGCAGCCATGTTTTAAGCGATAGAGGGTAGGAAAAGACCTTTCTGCGCTGGCAATGCTGACAGAGAGAGTGGCCAGTTTTTGCAGAAGTATCTTGATCAAACTTTCGAATTTTTGAAAATTTTTTAGAGAAATTTCAGGACCTAACTGAAAATTATGTTTCCAACAGTTACTATAGTTGGACTTTCTCTCTCAAATGCAACAAATTTCATTGAAATCTGTCCAGGGGTTATTTCATAAAAGCGTTTCTGCGTTTTACGTGTATTTGAATAGTCCGCATCGGAGTCGGGCCCGAGCTAAAGCTTCCTCTTAAGATTCTATTCTAATAAGCAACCCGTTACCGCGAATTTAGCGAGAACAGTTTCGTAGAATCCTTTATCAGTCTACGCTGATTGAGTGCTTCTCTTTAGGGTTTAAAGAAGTGCTCCGGGCCTGGGAAGTTGCGTGGCACTACGGTGCTTCGAGGTCAGCGTTGCTAATGTTTGTTTGTCTTAGGTCCCTAGATACTGTTTGCTCTGTTTTAAGTAGCGACAAGCTTTAAAGCACCGCCGACGAATCTCACTGGGCGGCGCTAATTCCGGCAGCCATGTTGTTCCTAACGCTGTTCCCCGCGCCGCCATTTGCACGCTGCTGCGAGCAGTCTTCAGGGCAGGCTGAAGACGCATTATAGCGAGCATGCAGCGTTTCTGTTCGCGTTTATCTTTTGTCTTTTTCTTTTTTTTTTTTTTTTTGAGCGAAGGGTTTTCTGTGGTCGGCGCGACCGCAGAAACGCGGCCGGTGTCGTATTGTGCGACCGCAATACAACGTGGCAGGCGTCGCCGTAAAGATGAGTTGAAACAGACACCATCGGTAAATACGTTTCACAATTACGGCGACAAATCTCGCGTTCGGTCTCAACAGTCGCTTGTGGGTTCGTACTAATCCGCTTGTGGGTTCGTATTTGATTGTCCGGTCCCATGCCTGAAACTTATATTTGACCCAGCGGTGCAGCAGCGGCCCTTCGACGGTCGGATGCTACCTACGTGGATACGCCGCTTCAGGAGGTTAGAAAGAACATGGCGGCCGACGCCGGCTGCGTGTGAGAGGGGGTTGGGAGAGGAGGTAGATGTCGCTACTTAAAAAAGAGCGGCACATCTAGGGACTTTAGGTTTGTCCAGAGACGAGATGAGAAGGTTTACCTGGTCCCAGGCCTTCGATAATTTTTTCGGCGACTTCAGTGTAGAAATAATCCGCGCCTCTCTTCGAAAGCTCCTCCAGCAGTTTTGCCATTTCCGGCTGCACAAGCTTGTCACCTGCCGATTGTACACCGTTGAATATGGACCTGTAACAACCAAGTGTAAGGCACATATCACATCGTCGACTTGCTCCAAGTTCAAACAAGCAAAACAACAACACATGCACAACATACCTGAATAAGCTTTTAACAACAGCAACAGATTTGCAGCTCTTTAAATTATCTCATTCCCGCTACCTGTGTCCTTTAAAAGCACACAGTGTCATCTAATAGCAATAAGAGGTGTAATTTGCAAATACATGCCGCTGATGTGGTGAGGCTGTCTCAACTGACGCGCTCGCAAATTCGATATTTTCATAAACATTAAAATACTTGCTGGGGTAGTTGGCGACACTGTTCAACGTACCTTTTCCCATCTCTGTACGTGTTTGTCCGCACTTGTTTCTGTTAGGTATTGTTTACTTTTATTTTCACTGTTCTTTTGCCTGACTTCGCCACAAACGCGGTCACCGTACCGAAAAACACCCATATGCTCCGTATCCAAAAATTACCTAACAACATATGATGATCCTATATTATGTGTCCCGACGTCACTGGTGCCAACATTTTAAAATATGCAAACGCCATGTATCTGAATATTGTTTGCCGTCGTGTTGAGAAGTCTAGTGAACTGTTTTCGTGTATTTCCCCTAATTGCATAATTAGTTATTATTCAATAACAGGTGCAGTGAATATTACGTTCAGAGCAAAAGTGTCCATGAGAAAGTTGTCGACCATCCTGAAAAATTCCCTATACAGCCTTCTGCTGCTGATTACGTGGTACAGAAAGGTTTTTTTTTTTCCCATGCCTGAAAGAAACTCCACGAAATCCCGCAGGAAGTTCTGCGTGCTTTCTTTATTATTGGTGATGTGAGATAATTGGATACGGAGTATAAGGTTTTTTTTTTTTTTAGTACGGCACCGTTGGTGGTATAAAGTATAACATTAAAGGCTTAGGAGCAAGGTTTGTGGAATGGACTGCAGAATTAGGCCACCGGCAATTCGTTCGTGGGAGCGCGCGCGTATTTACGGTGTGTTTTGCAGTCCTCCCCCAGCTCCTATGTTCCGAATTTGCTGCTCCATCAGCGCGTCACAGCTCATGTTCGCTCAAGCTTGTCTACTTTTTTTTTCAAATTTCGTCTCTTACTTGCCTAATAGTGTGGCTGTCTTCCGGTATGGCTTTCATGCTAAATTTATTTCGCAACTACAAATAAGGCTGCTGAAAGAACACGGACATGGAAGAGAGACGTAAGGCAACGACAGGGGCAATTTGTCTTTGTCGGTCCTCATTTCATGTCCTTTTTTTTATTGAACCAACTGATTTTTTTTTTTCAAAAGAGAGAAATTCGTAAAACGCAGGTGTCTCGCTTCAGCTACGCTAAACTTGTGAGAGCGACGAACCGAATTTACAAAGAACGGCGTGTGAGTGATGAAGCCAAAAAATGCGGCGCGTACTTGATGTCAGTGGTCGATATTTCCTTTGCATGCTTTGCCAGGACGTCTGCGAAGTGTTTCTTGATGGGAAAGCCTTCCTTGGCCAACTTGATCGCGGGAGCGAAGAGGTCCTCCACTTCATGGTTCCGTTGAGCTTCTTGTGAAGTTCCTGGTAGCCACGCAAAGCTCCGGGCACAATAGATGCCTTCGCTCCTGAGAGGCATGAAGAAGAAACATTGGATGGGTGCTGAGTGACATCTTCCTGAGGCCCGAAAACGGCTCAGGGACATAGTCAATTTTCAAATCAGTTTTTGTTACCGAATGATATTTCACGAAGGTGAACAACCAATTCTCTCTTTAAATACCCCAGTTAGACATTGAACGTACTACACTCCTAATCTCGTTTTACATGCAGGGTGTTTCAGCTACCTTGGGCCAAACATTAAAAATATGCAAATGCTTCGTAGCTCGACAGAGCCAAGGTAATGGTGTTTGCCGTCGCTGGTAGATAATCAGGTTATTCCTTTCATTCTGCCTAATTGCATAATTAGTCTTAATTATTTACTTCTAAAATATTATAATTAGATTAAAGATGTCAATGAGAAGGTTGTAGAGCAACATGAAAAACTCCCGATACAGCGTTCTGTCGCGCAATACGTGCTACATAAAAGTGTTTTTCAGAGCGTGAAAGAAGCCCGCGGTTACACGCAAGATTGCCGCGCGACTGGCCGCTCGAGGCACTTTGTCGCAGAAAATCCGGTGTCGACGCCGGCGGCGTTGTCCGTCAGGAAAAGTCATCCCGAACCGCAGCCACGCAGGCACTCCGCGTGGAGCAAAGGCGTTACTGAACTAATTGAATTTTTCATAGTAAAATGCGTCAGAAAATTCGTAAAGTACGACTTACACACAACCTACAGACATGATATCGTTGGACTGTAATATGCAATTTACGAGAAAACGTAATTCTGCTACGTGGAAACTCGTACGCAAACCCCTTTTTTGCTCGCAGTGAGTCACTGCTTGTAGCCTCTGCCTGACGGGGGTACGAGCCATTGCTCTGCTCGGCCCTGCACTGCCGCCGGGATCGGCCCACCATTGTTTTCTGTCCACGTTACGCCACGAAGAAATCCAGAGATCCCAGTCATAGACAGCTGCGCGGTAAAGACAAATGGAGCTGGGCCGGCCATGTAATGCGTAGGGCAGGTAACCGGCGGACCATTAGAATTTCAGAATGGATGCCAAGGGAGGGGAAGCACAGTCGAGGACAGCTGGAAGTTGGGTTTTTTTTTTTTTTTGCTTTTTTTTTAGCACAACGGGGGTAGGCCGGCATATCGAGTATTCACAATGCATTTCCCGGATTTGATAGCGGTGCGGTCTAGGTCGCATTGGTGTCAGGTTTCACGCAAACTGACGGTAATGTTGCTTATAAACCACTTCCGTACAGGTTCGCTTACATCCGACTTAAAATGCAGAGTGAATGTTTTGCTTAGTAGCTTTCAAGTTACTTTTCGAGAGGATTATAGGCAAGGTATGTAAATCATATTGATAACGTTAGCGAATTCCTGTTATTGCCTTGCACATTATGAAGCCTTGCTGATTAAAAGAAAAAATCACATCATCTCACCCTACGGGCAACCATGGTGGGATGCGAAAGCATCGCGGGGGGTGCGCATCGAGTTTCCGTTTCGTTTCACTTGGCGACACAACCCAATGAAAGTTAGTGATAGAATGTATTGAGAAGAGAGGAGACGTTTGTACGGGGTTGTTGCGTCTTTATTTAGAGATCGTACATGATTCCTAGCGTCGGTGCGCGCGGTATCTTGAAGACGATCCCGAAGTTCGGCGGTCCGCTTGCCGACGCTGACGTTTACGTTCGGCCTCCGTGCCTCGCGCGCGAAGGAAGACCGCGCGCTTCCGGCCTGACTTCCTCCCTCGCGTTCGCTACATTGAGCCGCGATTGCCGGCTCACCCTCGAACGCTTTCACTCGCCCACACAGCGTAAGGCGCGTGGCAACGATTCCGTTGAACTCTATACGGAACCTCACGGCGACGGCGATGGTAGAAATGTGCTTGGAGTGTCCATATAATTGCTATCGCAATAAAATTATTTGTAATATTAGACTGGAAATTGCTTTCCTACCTTTTAGTATCCTAGCAGCGATGTTATCTGGCTCGGGAGCACTAGAAATGTTCAGGTTGTCAATGAGCTTCATAATGCCTTGATAATTAATGGTAATAGGAATCATGCGGGGAAACAGTAGCGGGGCAAATCAAAGTCCTTCGGAGCAGACTCACGAGTGAAAACAGAAGAACAATATGAGTTGATTACGTCTGATCACTGATCAAGTGGCTCATTGGAATCGTCAGGGTGAGTTAAAGCAATGTTATTAGAGCTATTGTTTGGTTTCAGAATATTCCTTTTTTTTTGCGTTGGCACGTATAATGTTCAGCAAATCATGATGGAAGAATTTATTTTTGGATTGTTTCAAAGTGTTAGTGTATTCACGCAGGCATGTAAAGTGCTTGGCCCACTTTGAACAAGATTTCGAGCGTTTCGCATCACGAAAAAGACGATTTTTCTTACCCAACAGCCTCCTTAAAGTATTCGAAAACCAGGGCTTTACGAAATCACCACGAATGCGAAAAGAAGCAAAATCTCTCTCAACAAGCGATAATAATTTATTCTTAAATAGCATCCAGTTTTCATTTACTGTACACCCGCCGTGGTTGCTTAGTGGCTATGGTGTTGGGCTGCTAAGCACGAGGCCACGGGATCAAATCCCGGCCACGCGGCCACATTTCGATGGGGGAGAAATGCGAAAACGCCGGTGTACTTAGATTTAGGTGCACGTTAAATAACCCTAGGTGGTCGAAATTATTCAAGAGTCCCCCACTACGGCGTGCCTCATGCTCAGGTCGTGGTTATGGCGCGTAAAACCCCATAATCTAATTTAATTTTTTTCATCTACTGTACGAGAAGGAGCAGTCTGACTGAAAAGACAAGAAAACTTCTTTAGTTCAGTGTTGATTTTGCTAAACTCCACATTCTTGTAGCTCCTAATGGGTTTTGTTGAGGGTCGTCTGATAGGAACTGCGATGCACAGGTTATATAGTAGTAAGTTGCTATCGCTTAGACCACCAACGGAAGATAGCGATTTTATTATTTCAGGATCAGAAACAAGAACCGGGTCCAGAATGTTCCCCCCACGTATTGGCATATTAACCATCTGAGTAAAGTTAAATGTTAGGATCCTGTCAAGAAAATCTTTGGATTGCCGGTTATGTGCCTCTAATTCGGCCCAGTTAATGCCCAGAAAATTAAAATCGCCACAACGCATAAAATTGGCAGACGGGAAGCTTGAGTAAAGCTCCGCTAGTATAGAATTTAGTTCATGGCTGAAAGAAACATCAGTCAGGAGCGCGATAAGAAGAAATAATCACAGTTATACTTGAAGCAAATGAAATATTTGCACACGTGTTGACACTTCAATTTGATGAGATATGAAGGAACGCTTTCTTTCACAAAAATCAAAATGCCGCCTCCCCTACGCCCTAGCCTGTCGAGCCTGTGAACAGCGTACGCTACGTTGTCATGTAGTAGCTCGGGATCAGCAATATTTGGATGCAACGATTCTGTAAGTATAGCGACGTCAGTATCGCTGTCTTTTAAAATAGATTCTACGGCGTCTTTCTTAGGTAGATAACTACGCACGTTTGCGATCAAGATGGGCATATTCTGATGAACAGGATTAGCGATCGGGGCGAGGCAAGTCTGGGGGGCAGGAAGAGGACGTGCACGCCTAGAAAAACGCAGTGACCGCTATGCCTTCAGTTCTATACAATCAGATTCAGCATTGTACGTGAATTGCTTGCCACCAAGCAGCAACCTGTGCAAGCGAAGTTTAAATGTTCTGCCGCTCTGTTGTCTATTAAGATAAAGTTTCCTTCGCACCTGTGGAACTCTGGCTGAGTAGTCATCGCGAATCGAAATCGTGCCTTTGAGCCAGGAAGCCACTGCAAGAATTCTAGTTTTATCATTAAATCTTGCATATTTTACAATGATAGGCCTAGTTTTGTCTTGCTGGTAGCGACCAGGCTGGTGTGCACGCTCCAAGTCGTCTATACTTACGGACAAACCGAGTCTTGCGGAGCCGAATGATACTATTTTTGTCTGGGACTGAAGCGAAGTCTCAGCTATTCTGCCTTGAATTCCACAAAAACAGCAAGTTTGAACGACGCAGGCGACTTTCTGCGTCAACGTATTTTTCGGTTAGAACTTTGATTTCAGTGGAAAGTTCTGCACGGCTATCATTCAAGTCTGCCTTTACCACTTTTTCGTTTGACGGAGTCGACGGCACGATCTTCTCCCATGCATCAACGCGAGCCAAAAGGCTGGTCACAAGGGTTATGTGGTGCTCGGATTAGAGAAAGTTCAGACAAAATGGAACTTTGCGATGTTTCTATACGAGATATGGCCTTTGCAATAGTTTCAATGGACTTGGGTGTAAGGTCACCTGCAGTGAAACGTCATCTTGAGTGAAACGTCATCACAGAATGGGTGTCAAGGGAAGGGAAGAGCAGTCAAGGAAGCCGGAGATCTAGGTGGTGTGATAAAGCTAATTTGTAGGCATGGCGCAACACAGGCGTGATTGGGAATCGCTGGGAGAGGCCATCGTCCTGCAGTGGGCATAAATAGGCTCGTAATGATGATAATGCTGACGATAATGATCCTTCTAATAAGGTGACTGTTAGTTGAGTTGAACGTGCACTTGCTATCTTTGCGGGCGCAGCAGCGTATGGTCCGCAATTCTACTTCATGTCGTTACAAATGAAAGAGACGTGACGAAATAATAGAAAGCTTATGAACAAAGTAACTTGTTTTTTGTCTTACACGTTCTTTGGAACTCCAGCGTGCAGAAATAACTTTGTCTGTCTGTCTGTCTGTCTGTCTGTCTGTCTGTCTGTCTGTCTGTCTGTCTGTCTGTCTGTCTGTCTGTCTGTCTGTCTGTCTGTCTGTCTGTCTGTCTGTCTGTCTGTCTGTCTGTCTGTCTGTCTGTCTGTCTGTCTGTCTGTCTGTCTGTCTGTCTGTCTGTCTGTCTGTTTGTTTGTTTGTTTGTTTGTTTGTTTGTTTGTTTGTTTGTTTGTTTGTTTGTTTGTTTGTTTGTTTGTTTGTTTGTTTGTTTGTTTGTTTGTTTGTTTGTTTGTTGTTTGTTTGTGTTGTTTGTTTGTTTGTTTGTTTGTTTGTTTGTTTGTTGTTTGTTTGTTTGTTTGGTTTGTTTGTTTGTTTGTTTGTTTGTTTGTTTGTTGTTTGTTTGTTTGTTTGTTTTGTTTGTTTGTTTGTTTGTTTGTTGTTTGTTTGTTGTTTGTTTGTTTGTTGTTTGTTTGTTTGTTTGTTTGTTTGTTTGTTTGTTTGTTTGTTTGTTTGTTTGTTTGTTTGTTTGTTTGTTTACTTCCACTTCCTGTCCCGGCTCTTCACGCTACACCTATCATTTCCCGTTCCATTGTCCGTTGGTGCTCGAAGAACACACTCAAACGTGAAAAACGAAATACAATTTACCTCGTTTCGCTGCTTCCTGGTCCACGTTGGCCACGTTAGCCGGCGACATTCCCAGGGCGTTCAAAGCTTCGACGGTATCCCTTTCGCTGCGTGCGGCACAAACGAAAGCGATACTTTAACTTTTGTTTAGCACCAATTTTTTTTCTATCGACATTGACTGCGGAAGAGTCAGGGCGCAAAGCACTTTTAAAACGAGGCCAAACATTTATTCAATAAAGTTGACAGGTTTGTTTGATGAAATAAGACAAGTCATGCAGAACAAAAAGAACCATTGCTAGCATACACAAAATCATTAAACGTATGGCTTTGGCTACGGCTCTACGTAACTTTCTGCAATTAAAGAGCAGTAAACACTGTGACGTTGGAATGACGGTGAAGAACACAGTAGCAGAACTGTAAACCATGAAAGTAATTCTTTAATGGGCTAACCTGTGCCCAGAAAAAGCGAGTGACATCCAAAGCATGATAGCGGTGATCACGGTCGGCGATCATCGAAATCTGATCTGCAGGTCAGACGCCTCGGCTAATTCTACTTGACTCATGGAAGGTTCCAGCGTAATCATTAGTGTTCACATACCTTCCAGAAAGCACAACACTGTATACTTGCGTCACGTAGCAATCAGATTACACAAGGTTGGGCGACATCAGGTACTACAGATGGAATCGGCTAAAATAATCGAGGATGTTCCAATACATGCAGGCGCGTCCTGCGCCAAACAATGACGTTTAACCTTTGTTAGCAGGTGAAAAGCGGCCACTGGAAAAAACATAAACAAGTACACTTGTCAATAAAGATTTCAAGTTGAAGTAGCATTATAGAAATACCTAAGTTGAGATCTACTAGTGAATCCGATCTACTAGTGCCGATCAAAGGAGGCATGGTAAGTGAGAAAAGAAGTGGAAACCAAAGCCGCTTGATGACAGCGCCTTGAATTCATGCCCCAATTTTAGACGACGTCATCAATTTTGACGTCGTCCGATCGAGCCTGGTTAATTAATTTTCGGGAAGAAACGAATTGTATTTTATCACAATGGGGCTAAAAAGTGATCTTGGCGAGTTTTGAGAACTCTTAACAACGCCACAATGGCTCGAATATAACAACAACAACAAAAAACTTTCAAATTCATGACGTCGCACTGGCATACCAGCGCTGGAGTCTCGCAAAAGTGAACGTTGGTCTGAAATTTTATTTGTAAATTTATTATTTACCTATTAATAATTAACCTATCGAAGATAAACAACAAAAATTGGATTTTTAAAGGATAGTTTATCAGTCTTAGCTGATTTAGTCGTCTTTAGTAGAATGGAGCCTACTATAATTCGCGACTTTTCTTGGCCCGCTGCTAGCATTCCTCACTTTGTTTGCACATATTCTTCACTTCCATGTCATTCTGTCCACACCGTGAGAATATTAAGCAAACGAAACGCATTTACTAGATATGCGTGACAAACAAACTAGTGCGCATAAAGTAACGCATTAAGCGACCGCCGGAAAGTTTCCCTGACAAAATAACCAACGTGTTTGAAGGTCTCCCAAGTTATTGCGTGAACTGAATTTTTCTTTTCAATATGGTGAAACATGTAACGAGTCAAGATTCTTCAATTGGTACAACTTTGAAATGTACATTTGTCTTCACTCTCAACGCTAAGACTTGACCCACCGTTTTTAGGCTTAGCATTCAGGATTGATACGTTTGTATTCAGGGTTCTATGAACATTCTGCTTCGACAGAAAAAGAAGCGCCGTGCTATGTCAACATAAACACACTTGGACGGTGAGTCACCTGCCGTGGTTGCTTAGTGGCTATGGTGTTGGGCTGCTAAGCACGAGGTCGCGGGATCGAATCCCAGCCGCGGCGGCCGCATCTCGATGGGGGCGAAATGCGAAAACGCCCGTCTACTTAGATTTAGGTGCACGTTAAAGAACCCCAGGTGGTCCAAATTATTGTGCTTTTGGCACGTAAAAACCCATAATTTAATTTTGGATGGTAAGTTGTCCGTGTACGCCTCAGCTCCGTTAGCCGTTACCAGGATGCTCACAGACCCGCATAGCTAGCGTGTGCTTCATAATAGTGCACACTTGGGCTATGTCGAAACGAGCAACATGTCGTGCACGGGGGAAAGAAAAATTTTAAGAGGGAGCGTCATATAACAATTTGATGCCTAATATTGAAAAATATATATATTAAGGAAGGATTAGGGAAAGATTCTACCGCTGCCTTGGTTCTCCACAACAAAAGTAGAAAACTACCTATCAAGAAAGGCGTCGGGCAAGGAGACACAATGTCTCCAATGCTACTCACTGCATGCTTAGTAGTATTCAAACCATTAGACTGGGAAGACTTAGAAGTGACGATGAACAGCGAATATCTCGACAAGCTTGGGTGTGCAGATGACACTGTCCTGTTCAGCAACACTAGAGATGAATTCCAACAAGTGATTGAGGACCTTAACCGAGAAAGTGCAAGAGTGGCGTTCAAAATTAATATGCAGAAGGCAAAGGTAATGATCAACAGCCTAGCAAGGAAACAAGAATTCTTGATGGCCAGTCGGTCTCTACAGCCTGTACAGGAGTACGTTTATCTAGGTCAATTAATCACAGGGGACCCCGATTATGAGAAAGAAATTTACAGAAGAATAAAATTGGGTTGGAGTGCATACGGAAGGCATTACCAAATCCTGACTGGGAGCTTACACCTGTCGTTGAAAATACAAATACAATGATTGCGTTCTGCCGGTGCTAACTTATGGCGCAGAAACTTGCGGAGTTTAACAAAGTAGCTCGAGAACAAGTTAAGGATAGCACAAAGAGCGATGGAAGGAAACATTGCAGTCCTAACGTTAAGACACAGGAAGACAGCAGTCTGGATCAGAGAGCACACGGGGATAGCCGATATTCTAATTGACATTAAGAGAAAAAAAATGGATCTGGGCTGGCCAAGTAATTCGTAGGATTCGTAACCCGTGGACCATTAGAGTTACAGAATGGGTACCAAGAGAAGAAAAACGCTGTCGAGGACGGCAGAAAATTAGGTGGGGTGATGAAATTAGGAAACTTGCAGGCGCAAGTTGGAATCAGCTAGCCCAAGACAGGGGTAATTGGAGATCGCAGGGAGAGGCTTTCGTCGTGCAGGCGACATGTGAATTGGCTGACGATGATATGAAATATGCCCTCCCAAAGTAATATGCAAGCGGTAGTTCCGAGCCGCCGAGCGCGCGGCGAGTGTTGGGGAAAGTAAGCGCAGAAATCAGGCGGCGAAGGCAGATCCCAACGAAAGTTTATAGGATCTACCAGAGACACAACAATAGCTCCAAATGGCTGACAACCATGTAGAGCTTATTTCCAAAGAGAGAACACGCAGACGGGCCCCGAAGGAGGGCCGTGGTCAAAGGTTTCCCTCGGTGAAGCGAACTGCTCGGCGTCGGTCTTTCCTAGTTTTATTTTTACGCGCAAACGGAAGTGGCCCACAAGTGAGGTCGGCGAAGGTAAGTTTGAAGCCGCGAAGGAAGCGAGCGCCGGAGGAGGAAGGTGCCCGGAGGTGAAGAATCGCGCACTGGGGAAAGTGCGAAGGACCGCGCGCGGCAAAGCTACGTGACCTGTAGAGGAAAGCGGGAAAGGAGATAAGAGGCGAAGCGTCGCAAAAGAGGCGGAGGGCAGGCGGAGGCGCACTGGGTTGACCTCTTGTGGCAGTTGCTACGGGTGTTGTTGTGTTTGGAATGGGCGAATCGGGGGCCGAATTCACTACGTTTTATTGCGATAGCAATTATATGGCCACCTCAAGCGGATTTTTGCCGTCCGCGTCGCCGTCGCCGTCACCGTGATGTTCCGTATAAAGTCCAAGGGCGATAAAATCGTCGCCGCGCACTTTCACGGAGAGCGAACGCACGGCGCAGAGCAAACGCGACTTCTTCTGTCGCCTTCCGTACGAGAGGAAGGAAGGGAGGGGAGGGGGGGGGACGCTGTGCTGCGCCACTAAAACGTATCTTGAAACCGGGCGCAAGGGGAACTGGTGAGTCAATGTCCCACGCGAAAGGAAAAAAGCGGGATAGTACTGCGGGAGAGAGGCACGGCGGCTTCTGCTCTGACAACTGCGTACATTTGCGCCGGTGCGCGCACCGTATCTTGAAAACGATCTCCACACGGCTCTGACTTTTGTATGCGCTGTGTTTTCGCCGCTCAGTTTCCGTTTGAAGCGAGACCGCACGAAACTTCGCTCGCTGCGGCGGTCGCACTTGCTCACGCCAGCGTTTTGACAGGGATTATATGCGGTCATCGAGTTTGATCTATTCATGTTTGTTTATGCGCGCTGACACCACGCTTGTTAATTCAGTTAGTAAGCGAATGTGTCCAAGTTTATGCAGCCGATGAAACTATTATCCCTACTCCGTATAGCTCTCTACTAATTTGTTATCGTAATTGATGCTTCGCCTTTCAGGCGAAACTGCGACATTTTTTTAAGCGAGTATTTGCCATTGGTTGGTTGCCTTCATTAATAATATTGTTAGGCAAAAGCTACGGCAAGGACGGAGGAAGAGGAGAACGAAGTGCGCTTGTCTTGGTAGCGGCTCGGTGTCGGCGCGGCCACTTATCATCAATTCATCTGTTAAATAAACGCACCCCATCGTAACAATATGACCAGCGTCAGGATCGGCTGAAATTTTCTCGTAGTAACACTAGCGTAAGAACTGTGTTGTAAATACGCACCCAGGTTCGTCTCGTATTAGCATCGTCCCCGCGCGCCGTATGCTGTACGTGCGAGTGATAACGTGCGACGGTGAGCCTGCGATGGCGGCTCAATCTCGCGGGTGCAATAGCGGAAAGCTGGGAGGTATCACGCAGTCCTACCACCGGAGGGGGGGGGGGGGGGGTGTTCGTCCAGTGGATGCTGTAAATGGCTAGGCCACGCGAGCCCTCTCTTTCTTGAAAGCGAGCTGCGATGCGGACAATCTAGGCGTTAGGCGCACCGAGGGCCGATAGCTTCGTGTGCGCTATAGCACCCATACGCTTGCGTGTCACCTGCGTTCGCGAAGTGAAACGTCACTGTAGCTTTTTTAAATGCGAAGCATTTCTTGCCGGCGGCTCTGTCCGTCCGTCCCACGTTCCACACCCCCACAGCGCATGCGCGTCGCCTCCCTATCTCACTCCTCTCGTACACTCCCCCCTTTCTCTCCTCTAGGAATCCTGTACGGAGCGGCGCCCGCGCGCCACACCCCCACAGCGCATGCGCGTCCCCTCCCCCTCTCTCAACTCTACTACGCTCCCCCCCTTTCTCTCTAGGAATCCGGAGCGGCGCGCACGACAGCTGGTGCGACAGCTGCATACTCCGCTGGGGGCGCCACGGTAGTTCCGCGGTATGAAAATGACGGAGCGCGCGCACCTCATTCTCTCTCCTGTGCACCGCCGCGATGAGCGCTCGGGCCGCTGCAGCGAAACCATCTCCCGCTCAAGCTAATCATCTCCCCGCTGCTTCGCATCCACACATGGTTCCCTTTAGCGGGAGATGGAGTAATTTTTTTCTCGTCCTTCGCCCTCGCTAACAGCCCATCTATAGGACAAATGAAAGGCAGTTCGCCCGTGCCTTCCGTGAGTCCCATCCTTGCGCTATCACTCTGTTTAGTAATGTATTTATTGCACAAAGTCTATGACACGAAGGCGTTGCTGGCTTCGGGCGATTTCAGTGGTGTGGCCTCCGATATCTGGCGGCGTGATCAGCGTAGACCTCTTCTTCTAATCAGTTGGCAGAGACACCGGCCATGCCGTGTTCTTGTTGTATGCATGACAATGCCAAAATGTTGTGGTTTCGAATTGGCACCTTTTTGGAGGACCAAGACACTGCGTAGGCGTGTCTAGCTATCAGCGTCCCGTCTGTCACAATGGTTCATTCTTTAATAAGACGGCCTGTCAAATGATTATGTTTCTTTCTCATTACGTAAAACCATTTTTTAAACTGTGCTGAATAGCGCAATTTCATCAAACGTAGCCATTATAGAAGTTAACTGGAAGAGAAGCGGCAAGGTCGGCGTACACTGTGCGTCAGGTGTAGACAGCTGTTTTTGTCTCCATCTTTTGCAGCACGCGTCTGTTATCAATAAACAACATGATAGCTGTATTGCGGGTTAGCCGACTTTATATGATGATTCTATTCTGAGAAAGCATTATTCGTGCGAGCATTTGGGTTTTAAGCTGCGGTAAACGCAAGCCTGTGGAACCCATATTCCCCAAATTCTCATAATGGCAAAGCGTGGTTTCGTCATACATTCAGACATTTGAATTTTTATTGAAAAGCCCGAAATGACGCGCGACAGAACCTATACTCATCTACCAACCTTAAGGTGCTTGGAATGAAGCCAAAGGATATACTTCGCATTAACATTGCATAAAGCTTTACGCGCACAGGCAAGACCCCGCTCGATTTCGGAGGACGTATGGCAATGTCGCGAGAGGCTCTATAGTCGCTTCGCCCATTCGCAGCTAATGTTCTCACTCGTCGTAGTACAGCGCCAGGAATCCACCGCCGAGCCCGAGCAGGTGTGGTGCCGCGACACTCATGCAGAGAAGTGCGGAGACAGCAGCGTCAGCGATGGTGCCGTTACTCGAGAAGACTTCCCTGCGCGAAAGCGAACGCCAAAGCAATAGCGCACGTGAGGAGACTGAATGAGCGACTCGTGCAGCGCGGCGTCCAGAAGCAACATAGGGCGCTATACGATGGACGCAAAGCTGGAGGGCTCCAGTTTTGCCGTTAAGCGCTCTTTAACGAGTATTTCTAAACTTCGATTTTCGGCTCGATATTGCAGTCATGGTCACTTGCAGCGAACCTGATAAAAGAAGGTTTGCCGTAGCATTTCTTCGCCTAGTCGGAGCCAAGGTCGCACGCGGTGCTGTCCAAGGTCACACAGTTTGTCGCCGATGCGCGCGCTCCAGCAGCGCCGCTAGGTGGGCCGCTATTGGCTCGGCGACACCTCGTCTCCTTGCTCTACTCACCGGTACAGGTGTGCATGCCATAAACAGACGTGACTCGAGTGCGCTAGCTGCGCTAGTTGCGCGTAGGTTTCCGAAACAATGTTGTACAACAATGTGCCCTCGAAACTATCAAGCCGAAGAGGATCGCGCGTAAGAAGTTCAGTGCTCGGCAGAGGCGACAGAGGTATGCGATGCGTACCGAAGCAGCGAAGAAGGAGGTGAAGCGACGGGCCGACGATATACGCGCGGCGGTGGAACGTGAGCAAGAACAGTGGCACGCCTAAGGGAACGCTCGCTGAACAGGCCGCCGGGATGCCGATTTGAGTACCCACACTTGAAGGACGCAGACGCGCACTTTCGAAAGCGCTTTGTCGAAGACGAATTCGGCTGCGGAGTGCCGCGTCTGCGACCGCCTCTGTTTCTACTCGTACGTCGTCAGGGTGTCACGGCCGCATGTGCTCATCCTCGAGTGAGCATCTACCCGGAGGGACGTGAGTTCGTTCGGGATTTGCGCCACGTGCAGGGAAGCAATGCTTCGCATTCACTTGGGTAATTTTTTTTTCTATGACTACGCACGTCAGTGGTAGGGGGCACGAGCCCAGTCAATTGTCTGTGCTCCTAACATAGGTACACGGAACCCCCAATAAAGACTGATTTGCTATACCTAATTTTACGGTGGCGTACTCGGTATGAAGACAGCCGGCAGAGTAACTTACGTTGTAGTCTCGAATATTTGCTTTGAAACGTAACTTTTTAATGATGCGTAACGTATACCTCTTTCGAACAGACGTCCTTGCGTGTTTATCTTAGCTACTAATTTGTGGTTTTTGTTGCTCATGTCCGGCTTAATCGAGGCCTCACTTTGTAGGGTAGCTAGGAGGTACCCAAATCGGCAAACATTGTGCGGCTATCGCGACTGAGGATTTTGTCTAATTTTTTTTATTTCACCTTTGGTGACACACAAAGCACCATGCAGCATTCATGTTCCTCATGAAAAGCGTCTCATCATAGCGAAATGCAATATTACGCTGAGCCTACCCCTCCCCCCCCCCCCCGCCTTCACATACACACACATGCACGACCCCGGAGAGGGGCCCCTGAATGTACTAGAAAAATCAGGTTCTTCAACTCTCTAGAAGGAATGTGCGTTCCTCTACAGTTTGTGCGTCGGAGATGCACCTCCAGAGAAGCGCTTCTCAAGAGGGGCGTACTGCAGCTAAGGACATCAGCTATAGGCTCTGGTATTTTCGGTTGAAAGGAAGCAGACGCCGATGAAGGTTAAACAAATACAAGTAAATTTATAAGGACTTTTTACAAGAAAAAGTGGCACATATGGAAACAAGGAGGAACTGTAAAACATGAGGCGACCCTATCTCG
>NC_051164.1:21158553-21186053 GCF_013339745.2 Dermacentor silvarum | reverse complement strand
CTGGCGGCACTTCACTACGCAAGCCTCTACGCCTGAAGCCACGACCTAGGTCACCATCTCCCTCACCATCTCACTCACCTTCTCCCTCCGCCGTCGATCTCAATCGCCTCCGTCACGGCGCACTTCTTCTCCGACCTATTCGCAGTTCCCCCGACCGGAAAACTAGACAGTGCAGCTTCTAGAGGTGGAGCTGCATTGACGACATTGGAACGAAATCCTCGCTTGACCTTACCCACGAACCAGAATCTTTTGGACGTTCTCGTTGACAATGTTCCTGTGTGCGCGTTGATTGACACCGGGGTGCATGTGTCCATTATGAGTGCAGCTCTTCACCATCGGCTCAAGAAAGTTCTGACACCTGCCCCGAACCGAGCCGTACGAGTCGCCGACGGAGGGACTGTCGCTATTGTTGGCATGTGCTCTGCCCGACTCACCATCGCTGAGAGAAACACCGTCGTGCTCTTCACCGTACTGAAGCATTGCCCTCATGAACTCATTTTCGGTCTGGATTTTCTCGCCACTCATTATGCCCTCATTGACTGTTCGGCCGGCTCATTCGCCTTGACTTGCCTCTTCTTGCCGACCCTGTGGGCCCGCCTCAAAGCCATTTAAGCTGCATGGATTCCATTCGTCTCCCGCCTAAATCTGTGACACACGTCGACTTGTTTTCCACACCAGCTATCATCATCATCATCATCATCATCATCATCAGCCTATATTTTATGTCCACTGCAGGACGAAGGCCTGTCCCTGCGATCTCCAATTACCCCTGTCTTGCGCTAGCGTATTCCAACTAGCGCCTGCAAATTTCCTAACTTCATCATCCCATCTGGTTTTCTGCCGACCTCGACTGCGCTTCCCTTCTCTTGGTATCCATTCTGTAACCCTAATGGTCCACCGGTTATCCATCCTACGCATTACATGGCCTGCCCAGCTCCATTTCTTCCGCTTAATGTCAACTAGAATATCGGCTATCCCCGTTTGTTCTCTGATCCACACCGCTCTCTTCCTGTCTCTTAACGTTAGTCCTAAGATTTTTCGTTCCATCGCTCTTTGTGCGGTCCTTAACTTGTTCTCGAGCTTCTTTGTTAACCTCTAAGTTTCTGCCCCACACCAGCTATACCTGACGGCAATTACATGGTCGCACCAATTCCGGCCGTTATGGTGTTATGGTGTGCACATGGTGTTACCGTTCCGCACACTCTGCTGACAATTACTGACAACCGCACCCTTGTCAATGTCGCGCTAACCGCGCAATTCCTCCTCACTGGCTGAAATTAGCGCTCTGCAGGTTGATCAGGTTGAGCCCTTCACAGTCGAAGATTGTTGCAGCTCAGCCCATCCCGCAACGTCATTCCACGGCAGTGGCGTCGACATTGAGAAGATGGTTACCTCTGACCTTACACCTGCTCAAGCTGAAGCCCTCTGCCGCGTTCTTGAAGGCTATCGCGATTTTTTTTTTTTTACTTTAACAATCGAAGGCCAAACATCCGTCGTGACCCATCGCATAAATACTGGTTATGCGAACCCTATTCGCCGACGCCCGTATCGTGTTTCCGCGCCGCAACGAGCCGTTTTCCAGCAGTAAGTAAAAAAGGTGCTTGAAAAGGACATTATCGAGCCTTCCTGTAGTTCCTGGGCTTATCCGGTAGTACTTTGCAATAAGAAGAATGGCACGTGGTGCTTTTTTTGTGTGTGTAGATTATCACCACCTGAACAAAATCACAAAAGAGGACGTTTACCCTTTGCCGCGTATTGTTAACGCTCTGGACTGCCTGTACGGTGCCACCTATTTTTCTTCTATCGACCTACGGTCCGCCTACCGGCAGATTGCCGTCGGTGACATAGACCGAGAAAGAAAGCTGTTGTTACCCCTGACTGCCTTTATCAGTTCAAGGTGATGCCTTTCTGTCTCTGTATCGCGCCGGCCACCTTCGAACGAATGATGGACTCTTTGTTTCAGGGGTTCAAGTGGTACACCTGTTTGTACTATCTGGACGACGTCATCGTTTTCTCGCCCACATTCGATACGAATCTCGATCGTCTTTCAGCATTTCTTGACATGTTCCACTGGGCCGGTCTCCAGTTGAACTCTTCAAAATGTCACCTCGCTTGCCGCCAAATAACCATTCTTAGACACCTCGTAGGTGCCAGAGGCGTACGACCTGATCCGGACAAAATTCGCGCCGTTACGAACTTTCCTGTCCCGAAGTCTGCAAAGGACGCTCGCAGTTTCGTAGGGCTGTGCTCCTGTTTCCCGCGCTTTGTCAAGGATTTTGCGTCCATTGCACGTCCCCTTACCGACCTCTTGAAGAGAGATGTCCCGTTTTCTTTGGGTCCTGATCATGCCACATATTTCTCGCATTTAACTACTCTCCTTACCACGCATCCGATCTTGGCCCACTTTGACCTGTCGGCCGCAACGGAAGTTCGAACTGATACCAGTGGTCACGGCATTGGAACAGTGTTAGTACAACGCCAGCATGGACATGATCGCGTTATAGCCTATGCCAGCAGACCACTACCCGCCGAGCGCAATTATTCAATCACCGAGCCCGAGTGCCTCGCTCTTGTGTGGGCAGTTGCGAAGTGTGGGCATCAGTTACATGTGATAATATTGCCACACGATTCTATCAAGAAATTTGCACGGACCAGGTCTTACATTCTTGACAAAGTTATTCCTCAGAATTTTGCGAATGGCAGCCCACAAACAAATTTCATGAAACAAAACACCGACAGCGCATGCCTTTTAAAGTGAAAGCTGTACTAACCTAGTCGAGCCGAGTCGCAAAGTTTCGTCCGTACTTGTACGGACGCCCCTTCTGTGTCATCACTGGTCACAACGCTCTCTGCTGGCTATCCTCGCTCAAGGACCCCACGGGACTACTCACTCGCTGGGCTTTACGCCTGCAAGAATACACCTTCTCCGTCGTACTCCTACATAAGAAGGGACGTTTACACCAGGATGCAGATTGTTTGTCCCGCTGTCCCGTGCAAGATCCGGCAGATGCGCACGCCATCGTTTCCGTTTTCTTTGTGTCACGGTTGGTTCAAATCAGCAACGACTAACGCCACGATTCTTCGTTACAAGCCCTCATCGGTCGGCTGGAGTCAAGGCCTGGTGACTCCTCTCCCGGATGTTTCTCCTCAAGGAGGGGGCATTACACCGCCGTAACTTTGATCCCCACGGCCCTGACCTTCTGCTGGTCATCCCATCACACCTGCGTCCGACTGTCCTCTGCCGCCTTCACGACGCTCCCTTGGCTGGGCACTTGGACGTCTCGCGGACATACGACTGTGTACGCTGTCGCTTCTTTTGGCTGGGTCTCACCCGCTCCGTGCGGCGTTACGTTGCCGCTTGTGAGTGAGCCCTGTCAGCGCCGGAAGAAACCCTACGCGCTTCCAGCTGGATGTCTCCAGCCAATCGACGTCCCACCCGAACCCTTTTTTCCGCGTTGGTTTAGACCTTCTTGGACCGTTTCCGCTCTCGGGCTCCGGAAATAAATGGGTCGCCGCCGTCGATACCGATTACGCTACGCAGTACGCAATCACCAGAGCACTCCCGACAAGTTGCGCTACTGACGTCGCTGACTTTCTCCTCTACGACATCATTTTAGTGCGCAGTGCTCCGCGCCAATTACTAACTGACCGTGGCCGTAGCTTTCTCTCGGCAGTCGTCGAGGACATCCTCCGTTCCTGATCGACAAAGCACAAATTCAGCACGTCATACCACCCACAAACCAACGGCCTCACGGAGCGCCTCAACTGGACCATCGCCGACATGCTTTCGAAGTACGTTGCGGCCGACCACCACGACTGGGATCTTCATTTACCATATGTGACATTCGCTTATAATTCATCGCGTCACGACACCACCGGCTATTTTTCTTTCTATCTACTATACGGCCGAGAACCCTCGTTGGCCTTGGACACCTTGCTGCCCTCGCCCGTACGTTCTGCCATTGCATACGCCCGCGACGTGGTAGCACGCGCCGACCACCTGCGGCAGCTCGCCCGTACCCGTCTCGAGCCCTCACAGGAGCATCAGCGACGCCTCTATGATTGCCACTATCGCGGCGTGCACCTTTCTCCAGGTTCTCTGGTGCTTCTCTGATGAACCATCCGCCGTGTGGGGCTTTCCGAAAAGCTGACGTTGCGTTACACTGGTCCACACCGTGTGGTGCGACAAGTGACCGATGTCAGATATGAAATCATCCCCGCCGACCAATCAGCGTCGTCATCAGCTACAAGCGGCATCGTTCACGTAGCGAGACTAAAGCAATATCACACATCTTCCACCGCGGATGTGTAGCTTAAGCACCAGGGCGGTGCTTCTGCTGCCGGGAGTGATGATACAGAACAGCCGCCCCAGTGTGGCTTCACTGAAGAGGAGGATGACAACATGTTTCGGCTTGATATAGCGTCGACATCGTGGCGTCCGTTGACTTCCGTGTAAATAAATTGTAAATAGCCTTGAGCCAATCAGCTACACGTAACAATATGTTCTACAGATGTGTGATCGGTTACAATCCCATCACAGTATAACTATTTAGTACTCCTTGAAAGGCTGCAGTTAGGATGAAGCAAGAGTCATATGTAGAAGGGCTTAAACCATGCGAGAAATCCTATTGTTCTTTTTTTTTTTTTGTGAAGTGACGGAAAGTGCCGCGGGCAGTAATCGCGAAGGAAGCTACAGTAAAAGTGAGAAAAAGCAGACGTAGGACAATAGAAAATGTACGTCACTAATATTACCATACTCCTCCCATTTTGTTTGTTCACGAAACATTTTACAGTGCAATAAGAGATTTTTTCAAATACTGCACCCGATAATTTTTTTATGCCGGTGGCATGAGTAATGTTAATTGTTGTTCGAGCATTTAACGGCTAATTACTGAACCATCCATCTACCTTGACACACGTCTGCGTGGCGCTTCTGATTGCAAACAATTCCTTTATTCTCGGGCTACCGCTTGTATATTTACCACACACTGGCTCCCGTATTTTTTTTTTAGCTAACTCGGACGTCATTACGTAAACTATCCTTCCTGGATATAAAACTGGAGGTATGCCGAGCTGTGTAATATTTTTAACATTTTCTGGTCATGAAGCTCTAGTGAAGATGGAGATCAAATTGACCTAGACGATTTTGGTGTCGCGGATGGAGAAAGGCACCTGCAAAATGTGTTTCGAATACCGCAAGTTGACATAAAAATCAAGGCTGGAGCACAAAGATGCCAACATGCCATGTTTTTGGCGACATGTTTGGGAACGTACTATCGCGCTCAATATGGGTTGCAACACGACAGTTCGTTTTTTTTTTTTTTTTTTTTTTAAGCGAAGCTTGTTTTTCCGAACCTCGCCGGGTTTCATCACCACGGATGCTGCAGCGTGTATAGTAAATGCCGAATAGGCCAACGAATCTAAGCGGAGGACGCACGCCGCAGGGTTCCTTGCACTACTACCAGATGGCACTTGCCTCCACGCATCCGCGGCATGGGAATATTGCAATAGAACAGAGGGCAGCAGAAAAGGGGGTGGATTTGGTGAATTCATTCATAAAAGTATGAATTGGCAAAGGGTCAAACAGGAATGCAAGGAGCATTTATGGCTAAAAGGGAAAGTTGCAGGAGAGCAAACACTCCTTGGCTTTGTATACCTGTGGACAGGAGCAAATGCCAAAGAGGAAAAGAAAAAAAATGCTGGAATACATATCAAGTGACATTAATGAGCTAGGCGGAGGGTGCGAAATTATTATACTGGGAGATATGAACGCACACATAGAAGACATGGACGGGTACACAGACTCAACAGGCAACATGATGCGGGATATGTGTGAAATGCATGACTTTGTTGTATGCAACAGTACTGAGAAGTGTGAAGGACACATAACACTGGGAGGTAGGGAGCCTACAGTCGACGATAGATTATGCACTATTGTCACATAGGATGCATGATAGGCTAAAGGTAATGAACATACATGAATATGGCTCCAGAAGTCTAGGTAGTGATCACAAATGTATTAAGGTGAGTTTTAGAAGAGAAATGAAAGTAGGTAGGAGGCAAGATGAACAACTAGGTGGGATATTTTACTTGGAAAAGCAGCTTCGAATAACAACCCAACAAATTGAGAAAGTAATTTCAGAGGATACAAAACCATAATTGACATATGCAAATTTAACAGGCTGTTTGAGCTAGAGCTTGCTAAGGTACGAGTCAGGACAAAAGGGAACAGAAGACGTAAACCCAAGAGCTGGTGGGATGAGGAGGTTAAGAAGGCCATAGAGAAACGTCAGGAAGCAGCCAGGGAACACAGATATTCAAATCAGAGGGGTGAACCAGAAGCTGATGTAGGCAGAAAATGGAATAACTTTTTAAACTGTAGAAGGGAAGCATCCCATTTGATCAATGAGAAGATCAGAAGAAAGGGGACCCAATGGTTGTCAGAAGAAAACAAAAAAGATAGAAAAGCAGCGAAGAAATTTTGGAAACATCTCAACTCCTTGAGTAATAAGACTAGTCTAGAGCAGAGGTTTATAGCTACAGCTCAAGGTGTTCGGCTAGAAGGAGATGAGGCAATGGAACATATAAGAACAATGATGACAGAAAATTTTAAAGAACGAAACGTAGCATATTTGCTCAATCCGGTGAGGATAGACTAGTTAGTGCAGTGGCTCCACTTGCACAAAGCGAGTGGGAAAGGACAAAGAAGAGAGTTCCTAGTAGCACGTCGACAGGTCCTGATGGCATCCAAATTATGTTGATAAAGACATTGGGCCCAAAATCTAAGAAAGCGTTAAGAGAGGCAGTGAGCAAAATGATAATGGACGGTAAAGCCCCCGATGGGTGGAGACTGAGCAGGATGAGCATGATATATAAGGGAAAGGGGACAAAGCCGACATAAACAACTACCGTCCCATAACAATGACGTCAGTGGTTTACAGGGTGGTGATGCAGATTATAAAAGACAGACTGCAGGCATGGGTGGAGAGCGAGGAGGTGCTGGGGGAACTACAAAATGGGTTCCGGAAACAAAGAAGGTTAGAAGATAATCTGTTCTCATTGACACAGTGTATTGAAATAGCAGAAAAGGAAGACAGGCCCCTATGGCTTGCCTTTCTGGATATAAAAGGAGCCTATGACAGCGTAATCTAAAAGGATTTGTGGGACATACTGGGCACTCTAGATGTGGAAGGTGGAGTAAGGAATCTTTGGAAGATATCTATAAAAGTAACAAGGTGCTTATAAAATGGGAAAACAAGGTATCTGGGCCTATAGAGATACAGCAGGGGCTTAGGCAGGTGTGCCCTCTGTCACCTCTGTTGTTCATGCTGTATTTACAAGGATTAGAGAAAAAACTTAGAGAGGAGCGGACTTCAGCTTCGACGTTTCCTTTTTCAAGCAAGGAGAGTGGATTAAACAGTCATTACCAGGTCTGATGTACGCGGATGACATTGTACTTATAGCTGACAGCAAGGAAGACTTGCAGAGAATAATGGACATCTGTGGTAAAGAGGAAGATAGCTTAGGTTTGAAGTTTAGTAAAGAAAGATCGGCAGTCATGATTTTTAATGATAATCAGGGCAGTGATCACAGGATACAGGAGGTTATGCTGGAGGTGGTGGATAAATACAAATATCTTGGAGTGTGGATAAACAATCGGGCTGAGTACCTAACGGAACATGAAAAATATGTGACGGCTAAATGTGGCAGAAATGCAGCTGTGATGAAAAATAGGGCATTGTGGAATTACAATAGGTACGAAGTGGTGAGGAGGAATTGGAAAGGGGTGATGGTCCCTAGCTTGACTTTCGGTAATGCGGTCCTGTGCATGAGATCAGAGGTTCGAGCAAGGTTGGAAGTTAAGCAGCGAGGGGTAGGTAGACTTGTTCTGGGAGCACACGGAAATACACCAAATCAGGGAGTACAGGGTGACATGGGATGGACGTCATTTGAGGGCAGGGAAGCCAGCAGCAAGATAGAATTTGAGGAGCGATTGAGAGAAATGGCAGAAAAGCGATGGGCAAGGAGAGTTTTCAGTTATTTGTACAAGAGTAATGTTGACACAAAATGGAGGAAGCTGACCAGAAAATTGTCAATCAAATATTTGGACTGCAGGAGGGGTGCAAACCAGGAAACAGCGGTTAAGAAAAAGGTTAAAGAAACAGAGAGAGGTCTGTGGAAAACAGGGATGCAGACGAAATCAGCACTAGGAACATACAGAACTTTCAAGCAAGAAATTGCCAAAGAAAATATCTATGATAATTCTAGGGAAAGCTATTTGTTGTTTGAAGCCAGGACGGGACTATTGCGGACTAAAATTTACCGAGTCAAGTACCAAGGTATAGACACGTTGTGCGGTGCGTGTGGAGAAGAAGAGGAAACTGCTGAACCCCTCATACTTTTCTGTAAAGGACTTAACCCTACAGTGCAAAGCCACGGGGCTGATTTTTTCAAAGCATTGGGGCTTATAGGGACAGTGAAGGCAAAATAGACTTTAAGCGGGTAGAAATAACCAAACGGAGGTTATCTGATTGGTGGCTAAAATCAAGGCAGGGGTGAAATTTCACCCACCACAAAGCACAAAATATGTTAGTAGTCATGGCTAGGTGGCGTATGCCACCGCCCTATTTAAAGGGTTCAGCCTCATCCATCCATCCATCCATCCATCCATCCAACCGCTACAGCGGCGGCGCCAGCCGGGCAGGGGAAAGAAAAACAAAATAACCAGAAATCCCACCTTCGCGTATCCGCGGCAGCGGCGGCGTCATCGCTTTAGCGTCTCTACAATGCCTGAATAAAGCCATCAGTGTCACTTTGCGCGAACATCCAATAAACTTCGGACGGACATTCAAACTCATGTTTCGACTCTTTATGGACTCACACAGAGCTTTGCTGTATATAGGTTTCACCTATGTACTGTATAGTTTCCTGTTTTCGCCATGATTCTTCCCGACTAGACGAAATTTCGTCAGACCCTCGACTTCATCATAGATATCACCTCGTTGGATTTGCTGCATTTTAGTTTGTTTGTTTGTTTGTTCGTTTGTTCGTTTGTTTGTTTGTTTGTTTGTTTGTTTGTTTGTTTGTTTGTTTGTTTGTTTGCTTGTTTGCTTGCTTGCTTGCTTGCTTGCTTGCTTGCTTGTTTGTTTGTTTGTTTGTTTGTTTGTTTGTTTGTTTGTTTGTTTGTTTGTTTGTTTGTTTGTTTGTTTGTTTGTTTGTTTGTTTGTTTGTTTGTTTGTTTGTTTGTTTGTTTGTTTGTTTTCTAGAGGTGTTTATTCGGCAGAGCTTGGAGCAGCGCAACGTCAATGGTCAGCGCAGTAACAGCTTTCAAGCATGAGAGCCGTTGCCGATCAAGAGCGCTCGACCCACTAGCGTTTTGAACCAGTAGCGCTGAACTCACTAGCGTCTCTCTTCTTCGCTACAATCACCCCCGGGAGTGATAAGGGAGCCGTCCGGTGACCTAACAGTTCGTCACGATGAGCGGGTCGTAATAAGGCTTTAGACGGTCGACATGGACAATGTCTCGTCCACGGCGACGCATGTCTGAAGATGGCTCTACTGGTTCTATTACATAGTTCACAGGAGATGCGCGTTCGATAACACGATAAGGGCCTTCATACTTCGGAACCAGTTTCGATGAGGAGCCAGGGGCAGTGAGAGGGACTGGGAGCCACACGAGCGCTCCCGGATTGAAGGTGACCGAGAAAGTGGCGTCACCGCGAGTGCTCCTCTGGCGCTCTTGATCTTCGGTAGTACAGGCCCGAGCGAGGTCGCGGCACTCTTCTGCATGTCTGACCGTGGCAGAAACAGTCACGAACTCAGATGCATCCGGCCGGTACGGCAGAATTGTGTCGATGGTGGGCGAAGGGTGCCGACCATACAGTAAGAAATAGGGTGAAAACCCAGTGGTGGGCTGCGTAGCGGTGTTATACGCGTAGGTGACGTAGTGCAGGATGGCGTCCCAGTTCATGTGGTCGGAGGCGACGTACATTGAAAGCATATCACCTGAAGTACGGTTGAAACGTTCCGTGAGGCCATTTATTTGAGGGTGGTACGCCGTAGTTGCGCAATGAACAATGTGGCACTCTTTGAGGATGGCTTCAACTACCTCCGACAGGAAGACGCGTCCGCGATCGCTGAGCAGTTCTTGAGGTGGACCATGCCGCAGAATGAATCGGCGAAGCAAGAATGTGGCAACGTCACGCGCTGTAGCTGCCGGAAGGGCGGCCGTTTCGACGTATCATGTGAGGTGATCGACTGCAACAATGACCCAGCAATTACCAGCTGATGTCAAAGGAAGTGGTCCATACAGACCGATTACAACGCGGCCGAACGGCCGGGTAGGGCAGAGCAGAGGCTGCAGACCAACTGGCGAGAGCTGGGGCGAAGATTTCCGGCGCTGGCAGTCGGGGCATGAGCGAATGAACTTTCGAACGTAGTTGTACATTCCTCGCCAGTAGTAGCGTTGTCGGAGGCGCTGATAGGTTTTGAAAAGTCCCGAGTGTGCACACTGTGGATCAGAGTGGAACGACGCGCAGATCTCAGAACGGAGGCTTCGAGGTACTACTAATAACCACTGGCGGCCGTCAGAGGTGTAATTGCGTCGGTGAAGCAGGTCGCCGCGAATGGCGAGATGGCGAGCTTGACGGCGCAACGCACGAGTGGTCGGCTGCGATGACGGATCGGCAAGGAAGTCTATGATGGAGGCAATCCAGGGGTCCTTGCGCTGCTCGTTAGCGATGGTCCCAATGTCGATGGAAGAAACGTCAAGCTGGGATAGTGAGCAGCATGCATTGTCGTCAGGCAAGGGTGAAAGTGAGAGGGCGTCAGCGTCAGCATGCTGGCGTCCGTTGCGGTACAGTACGCGGATTTCGTAATCCTGCAAGCGAAGTGCCCAGCGGGCGAGACGGCCTGAGGGATCCTTCAATGACGACAGCCAGCATAATGCATGGTGGTCCGTGACGACATCAAATTGGCGACCATACAAATAGGGCACCCCTATTTGTGTAGGCACCCCCATGTTGTCATATGGCATTGCCCGTATGGCTGCATGGCAGTGTCCGTATGGCAGCATAGGCAGTGCCTACACAAGAGAATTGCTGAAGAAGGTTCTGTTTACTGTAGCACCTTGTTTGCAAGAAAAATGGCACTTGTCAGTTTTAGTATTGAAAGAACTGACGGGTGTATGCCATGTTGCCACCCATATTGAGCGTTATTGTAGGTGAGAAGACGGTTACTTTCACCATGTACACGGAGACACTGCCTTCCCCATCTCAGTTGGGGTATTTAAGTAAATAATGAATGCCCACTACGACTCGGTAATAGGGACTCACTTGAAAAGAGGTTATGAACCTGAGCTGCATTTGTGCCTGAGCAAGACGCATAACCTAACGGATACATTTACGATGGCTCCTCCCTTTACCCGCCGGGGTGGCTCAGTCAGCTAAGGCGTTGTGCTGCTGAGCACGAGATCGCGGGATCGAATCCCGGCTGCGGCGGCCGCATTTCGATGGAGGCGAAATGTAAAAACACCCGTGTGCTTGCGTTGTAGTGCACGTTAAAGAACCCTAGGTGGTCAAAATTAATCGGGAGCCCTCCACTACGACGTGCCTCATAATCAGAACTGGTTTTGGCACGTAAAACCGCAGGAAAGAAGAAGGCTCCGCCCTTTCGCTTCGTCGCCGCGCCGCCGTCCGCATTGGGACAACATTTCATTAGGGCTAATTTGGCTAAGTCACCCACAAATAAAATGCAATGCAGCTCGTGAAGTTATATTTGCGTGCCCGTCAATGAGGGCAAGGTGGCAGAGAGGAGATAGTTTGGAGTCCCTCACTATGGCGTGCCTCATGAATAAGGTCCTGGTTCGGGCACGTCAGATTTAGTTAACAGCAACGCGTTGCGCTGTAATAGGAACAATTCTCAATGGTCCTGCAAGTACAGAGAGAAATATCTTATTCTCTCTGGGAGACTATTAGCGCTTAGAAGTTTTGAAGAATAAAGCGTAATAATACGGCCACGGCGGCCGCATTTCGACGGGGGCAAAATCCAGAAAACACCCGTGTACTTAGATTTAGGCGCACGTTAAAGAACCCCAGGTGGTCCAGATTATTCCGCAGTCCCCCAATACAACATGCCTCATAATCAGTAGAGGCCGGATTTTTAGGCATCGAAAAGTGCGTTTTAGGCGCCAAAAATACGCAGGCAAAACAACGTTTTAGGCCTCCAACGTCGTAAATATAGGCACAATAGGTTTTTACATAAATGCAAACAATTTCAAACGAAGACGTTCGCGACCTTTATCTACGAAAGCAAAACAAAAAATGTTATTGTTTATGGTGGCACAAAGGCGCCAACAGTTGAACATTGCTGTGGAATTGTCTCATAAAAGTGCTGCACTAATGACGATCGACTGGCTTAATTAAATAAGCACGCTGCTCATATTCATGTTCAATGACCACTGTCGCTTACTCGAGCGTCCCATATTGTGAAACAGGCATGCAAAAGAATACTTGAAAGCTGGGAATACTGATTAAAAAAAAGTGCTACTTTATGTCTTCCTGACGCAAATAAATTAACACACAACAAAAACAGACAAATAATAAATGCAAGAGAGACGACGATTTATTAAGAAATGAATATTCTTACGTGAGGACCGTTAGGTGCAACTCTGGCAATTTTTTCATATACAATGACATTATCCGAATTGTACAGGCAAGACGTCCGAACACTGCCAAATACATTTCCACCCATTTGAAGTACACACGTTTCAAGAAATCTGTCTGGAGAGCACGCGAAGCATAGCCTTAGAATCATTGGGGAAAATGTAGAAACAATACCAAACTACCACCGTCTCCAGATTTCTTGATTAAAAATTGTTCCTCTTGTCACTGAGAATGAGCTTGTACGCTGGGAAGGAACGCTCGACGTCGACAGATGTTGTTGGAGCGTAGTTGTACTTACGAACATTCAATGGCTTAACCGACACTGGTATCCTAGAACGTGCTCACCAGTAAGGAGTCCTGAAACTTCCTTAAGGGCAGAAAATCCCTCGTTCTTGTCCAAGGCTGATTGTAACTTTGCACGTGACTTTTCGTCTACTGGTCCTTCAGGAACGGCGGCGATTCTTTGCTGTGCATGGAGAATTAGTGCAATGTTCTTAATTAGAGTTTCTCCCGAGCTTCCAAGTTTCTTGATAGTGTTTGCGAGGAACGTGAAGCTGGCGAACAAGTGGGGCGAGTTCTTCTTGGAGGCTATCCACAAAGAGGACACCATGACCCTTCCTGACTGCAGCACTCTCGTCACCTGTAAAGCTGCTAAGCACGACCTTGATGTCCGAAAAGTAGCGGTTGTAGTACTCAAGAGTTTCTAGCCATGTTCCCCAACGTGTGTCGGTGGGCTCTGGTGAAAAGGTTCATATATATATATATATATATATATATATATATATATATATATATATATATATATATACGTCCAACAACTTCTTGAAAGGGCACTGGCGAGAGAGTGCGTTCAGGAACACGGCCTTGGCTAAAGCAATAAGCTCGTTGACGTCAATGAAGTGCTTCCTCAGTTCTTCACAAACACGGTGAGGCGCATGCGCTAGGCATGCGATATGCACCATCTACAGGTAGAAGGTGTTCAGTAGATGAGCCACATTGTGCATGTAGCCTGCGGCGTCTGTGTAGAGCAACAAAACCTCGGTGTCCTCGACCCTTGCAGGGTGCAGAACCTTCAGAGATTCGTTTACAAAGTATGCTATAGCCTCCCCATTTGTTCTCTCCAAAGGCTTCGAACACACAAGGAAAGCCCTTGTCTTCCCGTGTGCTGCACGCTTCCCAGCTAGAAATTGAGCGACGAAGCGCCCCTTGACGTCTATTGTTTCGGTCTACGGAAATCCAAATGCAGGAGTCGCCCAGCTCCTTCTCTGATTCTTCATACAAAGGCGGGAAATAGTTCTTCCGCAACGTATACTCACACGGCACGTTGTGGTTCCACTATTTCTGTAGGTATTGTTTCAGCGCGGGATTTTCAATATTGACCCAAGGAATATTTGCAGCCATTAGAGTCTCGCACAAATCGACGTTGAAAGCGTTCGTTCTGTCGTGTTTGAAGGCTGCTGTCAAAAACGACTGTTCCGATGTTCAGGGTATGTCGCGCTTAACTTTTGGCAAGAGCACATTCCGTCTTCTCACGCTGTGCCAGATGGTATTTTTCTCGCAAGGAATCTGCGCAAACGCCTTAGGATTTCTTAAAGACGAAACGTATTTTCAATATCACAGCTTCAATGAATATGCTAACGTACTATGCATCCTGACTGGCTCACACAAGGTAAATAAATACGATAAGCATCAATAAACATTCTAACTTCCACAGCGAAGTGCTCGAACCAACCTGCCGCGTCCTATTTGATCGTAGAACTGCACTTGAGCAGAAGGCTGCCACGCGCGTCATACGACCACAACGTACTTGAAGAGCAAGGAGAAGCTCAGCTTCCACGGATGTAACATTAATTTAACTCAGCGCACGCACGATGCGCGACGTCAATCCCCTAAATTCCACGATGGCAAGTATTAAAGCACCACGGCAGCAGATAAGGTACCAGAATTCAATCAGGTGCTAACTTGGCGTGGCGTACCTCGGTAATTCTTGCTGGCATCCCCATGTATTTAGCCTTGCAGCTACCAGGTGGACCTTGTTTTAACGAATGTTTAGTACACAGCATAAAAACATGCTCCGTGCATCAGCGCTATCTTTTTGAAACATCGTCTTTGAGTATCAATCGATCAATTGGTCCTTCGATCAACAAATGTTTTGATGTTCACTTATCGCAGCATACAGGGACGGTATACATAGAATTGTGACTCGCTGCCACAGTTTCTAACACATTTCGTCCCAATAACCTCAATGGTATTGAATGTTTATAACTTTATAAACAAAGCTAGCATGCAAAATAAGCAACGTTTGAACAAAAGCAGGTACCCAAAGGAGCGCTGACTGCACTTTTCGAAACAAGGCAGGTCCCTCCTTCCTCTTCTTACCGAAAGGGACAATATAGCGAACTAGGTTGAACTCCATGGAGTTACCAACAGTGAATGCTGCCTTGTAAAATGAATAACGGTTTCAAACTGCACTCGAAAGCCAAACTTTAGGCTAAATATTGACACGTATACATGTTTATCTTTCACCGGTGGCCGCTTTCCACCGGCTAACAAATGTTAAACGTTATCGCTCGGCGCAGGACGCGCGTGCATTGGAAGCTTCTCGAACGTTATCGATGCTTCTATCCGTCGTCTGTGGTCACCGACGCTCATGTTATCTGATTGTATGAGCGACGCGAATTGTCTAGAACTTTCTGGAAGACACGCGGGCACCAGGGATAATTCTGGAACCTTCGATGACTCACGTATAAAAGCCGACGCGTTTCGCCGCAGATCAGATTTTCGACGATCGCCGACTGTGTTCGCCGCTATCGTTGTGCATTGGGTGTAGCTTGTTTTTGTGGGCACAGGTTCGCCCAATAAACAACCAGTTTGGTCATACAGAGTTTAACGACTGTTTTCTTTACCGTCACTACTACGTGACATCTGGTTGAGGTGCTAGTTCGTTCATGCACCGAACGCCCCCGCAAAGCCGCGACCCAAGTCCGAAACCGGAGGACGAGACCAACGTCGCCAAGGACCAGCGAGCTAGCCGTAGGCAGCAAGGACTTCTGCCGGAGTATGGACTTCTTCCCGAAAAGACCACTGCAATCAAGGTCAAGTCATCGACCAGAATGGCAGCACCAGCGTCCTCCATCCTGCTGCAACAACCTCGGGAGCCACCGACCTTTCGTGGATCATCGGCTGAAGACCCTGAAACCTGGCTGGAGACATATGAGAGGCCCGCGACGTTCAACAAATGAGGCGACGACGACAAGCTGCGCCATGTTTATTTTTCATTGGACGACGCTGCTCGGACCTGGTTTGAGAACAGAGAGACCACCCTGGTGACGTGGGACCTATTTCGTGAGAACTTCGTGAGGACCTTCACGAATGTTGTGCGGAAGGAAAGGGCCGAAGGTTTATTAGAAACCAGAGTGCAATTGCCAAACGAGAACATCGCGATCTTCACGGAGGAGATGACTCGCCTCTTCCGCCACGCCGACCCCGATATGTCTGAGGAAAAGAAAGTTAGGTTCTTGATGCGGGGCGTCAAAGAGCATCTATTCACCGGATTGATGCGCAACCCGCCCAAGACTGTGGCATAATGTGTTTCGGAGGCCACAACGATCGAGAAGACGCTTGAAATGCAAGCCGGGCAATACAACCGCCGTGCACTGACAAACTATGCCGAAGCTCAAGCGCTAGGCGCCGATGACCTGCGCGAGACGATCAGAGTGGTTGTACGGGAAGATCTGAAGGAATTATTCCCAAGGTCGCAGCCTCAGGTGACTTCGATCGCTGACATAGTTAAAGAAGAGATTCAGCGGCCATTGGAAGTACCAGAAGTTCCGGCATCGCCTCAACCACAGCCGCAAGCGATGACCTACGCCGCCGTCGCCCGTCGTCAATGCCCCCCTCCGCGCTCGCGCCAGAGCCCCGTAACGCCGCAGTTCCGTCGTCCACCGCCGCCGCCGCCAGCACGCCCGCCCGTCGTCCAGTGCAGCTACCAGAGGAAGACGGACATTTGGCGCGCCCCCGACCACCGCCCGCTCTGCTATCACTGCGGGGAAGCCGGCCACGTCTACCGCCGATGCCCATACCGCGAGATGGGCCTACGAGGGTTCGCCGTCAACGCGCCACGTCCACAGCTTGGCGAGCGACCACGCGACATCGCTGACTACCTCACCGGAGCCCAGTGGCAACCACGACTACCCTCACGCTCGCCGTCACCAGGACGTTACCTGTCGCCGCAGCGCCGACCATACACTGGCCCAGCCCGGGGCCGGTCCGTGAGCCCCTATCCGGGAAACTAAAGGCAGCAACCGATGGAGGTGCGGTTGCTGTACAACGCACTTCCGAAGATCCTCTGCCGCCGACGAAGAAGATTCGCGAATCAACACGACCAATTATCAGCACGCCGCCTGGCAAGAGCCTTGACGACAACACTTCGCCGCCGAAAGAATACCTGCCGACGCGACGTAGCAGCAGCGGAACAAGCCGACGCAGCCGTGATCCGACGCCACGACTTAACCGCAACGCCAGACGACGGTCTACCGACTTAGACGTGCTAATCGATGGTCATAACGTCACCGCTCTCGTCGACACTGGAGCCGACTATTCCGTCTTCAGTGGCCCGTTCGCCGCCAAGTTGAAGAAGGTGAAAACAGCCTGGTAAGGAACCGATATCCGGACAGCGGGCGGCGATCTAATAACGCCGACTGGAATCTGCACAGCGCGAGTCACGGTAAACAACCGCACTTACCCGGCGAGCTCCGTAATCCTGCAGCGCTGCTCCAGGGATGTCATCCTAGGCATGGACTTTCTAAATCAACACGGTGCAGTCATCGACTTAAGGTCCAGGTCGATAACGCTTTCAAAGCACAACGCGATACCACCGGATACAAGCATAAGTTATCATGCCTTGAGTGTGCTTGAAGAACAAGTCACCGTTCCGCCTCGCTCCAGCGTAATGATTTCCGTCGGTACCGAAGTGCCTGCAGACATGGAGGGCGTCATCGAGGGCGATCATCACTTACTGCTCGACCGTGAAATTTGCGTCGCTAGAGACATAGCTGAGCTACGTGCAGGGAAAGCAAGGGTGATGCTGAGAAACTTCAGCCACGAATACAAGCACTTTAACAAAGGCACCACGGTCGCCTACATCGACGAAATAATACAATCCAGCAGTGCTTTCGCCTTCACGGATTCCAGTGCACCTGCAACGACGACTATAGTACCTGAACCAACTTTCGACGTCAATCAGAACCTTCCCAGGCATAAGAAAGAACAACTAAAAGCTCTGCTCCTGCAATACAAGGACTGCTTCTCGTCGTCGTCAAAAGTTCGACAAACCCCTGTCGCCAAGCACCGCATCATAACCGACGAATATACCCGCCCACTCCGTCAGAGCCCGTACCGAGTCTCGGCGCGCGAACGCGAGGCCATAAGGCAACAAGTCGACGAAATGCTACACGACGACATCATCCAGCCGTCCAAGAGTCCGTGGGCGTCCCCCGTGGTGTTAGTGACGAAGAAGGATGGAACCCTACGTTTCTGCGTCGATTATCGTCGCCTCAACAAGATCGCGAAAAAGGACGTATACCCCCTCCCACGGATTGACGACGCCTTGGATCGACTCTACAACGCAAAGTATTTTTCGTCGATGGACCTCAAAACCGGCTACTGGCAAATCGAAGTCGACGAGAGGGACCGGGAGAAGACTGCCTTTATAACACCATACGGACTGTTCGAGTTCAAGGTCATGCCGTTGGTCTTTGCTCGGCACGTGCGACTTTCCAACGTGTCATGGATACAGTACTGGCAGGCTTGAAGTGGCAGACTTACCTCGTCTATTTGGACGACGTCGTTGTGTTTGCCTCAAGCTTCAAGGAACACTTCCGGCGCCTTGAAACAGTTCTTTAAGCAATCAAGACCTCCGGACTCACGTTAAAGCCAGAAAAGTGCCGCTTTGCATATGAGGAGCTCTTGTTTTTGGGCCACGTCATCAACAAGTCCGGAGTGCGCCCAGACCCTCAGAAAACTGCGGCCATCTCCAACTTTCCTCCGCCCGCTGACAAGAAGGCAGTGCGTAGATTTCTTGGACTGTGCGCTTATTACAGGCCCTTCGTCAAGAATTTTTCACGGATCGCTGAGCCACTGACGCATCTCCGAAGGCCGACGTCGAGTTCAAGTGGGAGACGCCGCAAGTAGAAGCATTTGAAGAACTGAAGCGACGCCTGCAATCGCCGCCAATACTTGCGCATTTCGACGACAACACCGATACCGAAGTCCACACCGACGCAAGCAGCGTAGGACTCGGTGCCGTGCTTGTGCAGAGGACTGACGGACTAGAAAGGGTTGTAAGTTACGCTAGCCGGTCGCTATCGAAGGCGGAAGCAAATTATTCCACATCTAAAGGTGTTTATTCGGCAGAGCTCGGAGCAGCGCAACGTCAACGGTCAGCGCAGTAACAGCTTCCAAGAACGAGAGCCGTTGCTGATCAAGAGCGTTCGACCCACTAGCGTTTTGAACCAGTAGCGCTGAACCCACTAGCGTCTCTCTTCTTCGCTACAATCACCCCCGGGAGCGATAAAGGAGCCGTCCGGCGACCTAACAGTTCGTCACGATGAGCGGGTCGTAATAAGGCTTTAGACGGTCGACATGGACAATGTCTCGTCCACGGCGGCGCATGTCTGAAGATGGCTCTACTGGTTCTATTACATAGTTCACAGGAGATGCGCGTTCGATGACACGATAAGGGCCTTCATACTTCGGAACCAGTTTTGATGAGAGGCCAGGGGCAGTGAGAGGGACTGAGAGCCACACGAGCGCTCCCGGATTGAAGGTGACCGGGAAAGTGGCGTCACCGCGAGTGCTCCTCTTGCGCTCTTGATCTTCGGTAGTAAAGGCCCGACCGAGGTCGCGGCACTTGTGCATGTCTGACCGTGGCAGAAATAGGCATGAACTTGGATGCATCCGGCCGGTACGGCAGAATTGTGTCGATGGTGTGCGAAGGGTGCCGACCGTACAATAAGAAATAGGGTGAAAACCCAGTGGTGGTCTGCGTAGCGGTGTTATACGCGTAGGTGACGAAGGGTAGGATGGCGTCCCAGTTCGTGTGGTCGGAAGCGACGCACATTGAAAGCATATCACCGAGCGTACGGTTGAAGCGTTCCGTGAGGCCATTTGTTTGAGGGTGGTACGCCGTAGTTGTGCGATGAACAACATGGCACTCTTTGAGGACGGCTTCAACTACCTCAGACAGGAAGACGCGTCCGCGATCGCTGAGCAGTTCCTGAGGTGGACCATGCCGCAGAATGAATCGGCGAAGCAGGAATGTGGCAACGTCGCGCGCTGTAGCTGCCGGAAGGGCGGCCGTTTCGGCGTATCGTGTAAGGTGATCGACTGCAACAATGGCCCAGCAGTTACCAGCTGATTTCAAAGGAAGTGGTCCATACAGATCGATTCCAACGCGGCCGGTTAGGGCAGGGTAGAGGCTGCAGACCAGCTGGCGAGAGCTGGGGTGAAGATTTCCGGCGCTGGCAGCTCCTCGCACCTCCACCCCGCACCTCCACCAATTCTAAAGGTGTTTATTCGGCAGAGCTCGGAGCAGCGTAACGTCAACGGTCAGCGCAGTAACAGCTTTCAAGCATGAGAGCCGTTGCCGATCAAGAGCGTTCGACCCACTAGCGTTTTGAACCAGTAGCGCTGAACCCACTAGCGTCTCTCTTCTTCGCTACACACAACAGAAAAGGAGTGCCTCCCCATCATCTGGGCTACATCAAAGTTTCGCCCCTACCTCTATGGCAGGCCCTTTAAAGTTGTGAGCGACCACCACGCCTTGTGTTGGCTAGCTAACTTGAAGGATCCTTCAGGTCGCCTCGCACGATGCCGTCTGAGAATTCAAGCATTCGACATCACCGTCGTTTACAAGTCCGGGCGAAAGCACTCTGACGCCGACTGCTTGTCTCGCGCCCCCGTCGAACCGCCGCCAGAAGACGACCAGGATGGGATGACGACACTTTCTTGGGACCCATCAATGCCAACGAATTCACCGAACAGCAGCGAGCCGACCCCGAACTAAGGAGCCTTGTAGACTCCTTAGTTCCTTGTAGGAAGGCAAGACCGTCATTGTGCCGAAGGTGTTCAGGCGAGGATTGGCGTCGTTTTTCTTGCAAAATGACATTCTCCTAAAGAACTTCTCGCCTCTCCGAGCCAACTACCTCCTCGTGGTACCCTCAGCATTGCGTCCAGAGGTTCTGCAAGCTCTCCATGACGACCCAACGGCGAGACACCTCGGTTTTTCCCGCACGCTCGCGAGGAATACAATAAAAATACTACTGGCCTCGCCTATGTGCCGACGTCGCCCATTACGTAAGGACATGCCGAGACTGTCAGCGACGCAAAACACCGCCGACAAGGCCAGCCGGACTTCTACAGCCGATCGAGCCACCTCGCCGACCGTTCCAACAGATGGGGATGGACTTACTGGGGCCTTTTCCGACGTCGACGTCCGGGAATAAATGGATCGTCGTAGCTACGGACTATACCTCACCCGCTACGCCGAAACAAAAGCCTTGCCCAAAGGCAGTGCTGCCGAGGTAGCCCGATTCTTCGTTGAGAACATCCTCCTGCGTCACGGTGCCCCAGAAGTCCTCATCACCGACAGAGGTACGGCTTTCACGGCTGAACTAACTCAAGCCATCCTGCGCTACAGCCAGACAAGCCATCGCCGGACCACCGCCTACCACCCGCAGACGAATGGCCTCACCGAGCGCCTAAATAAGACCATCGCCGAAATGCTGGCAATGTACGTCGACGTCGAACACGAGACATGGGATGCCATCCTTCCGTACGAGACCTTCGCATACAGCACGGCCATGCAAGAAACGACGCACATGGCGCCGTTCAACCTGGTCTACGGAAGGAAACCGGCAACGACGCTTGACGCCATGCTACCGGATGTCTCCGACGAAGAAAATCTCGACGTTGCCACCTATTTGCAGCATGCCGAAGAAGGTCGACAGCTCGCCCGCCTGCGCATCAAGAACAAACAGAGGACCGACAGCCGACACTACAATCTTCGACGACGCTACGTCGAGTACCAGCCTGGTGATCGTGTTTGGGTCTGGACTCCGATACGCCGACGAGGACTTAGCGAAAAACTGTTACGTCGCTATTTCGGACCCTATAAGATCATCCGACGTATTGGCGCACTGGACTATGAGGTCGTGCCAGACGGCATTTCGCAATCCCAGCGACGCCACGCACGTCCTGAAGTCATCCACGTGGTGCGTCTTAAGCCTTTCTACGGCCGCTGACGAGCTTAGGTACTTTGTTACTTTGTTATTTTCTTTCTTTATTACGCGTCGTTTTGTTTTCGCTTTCGCGTTTGTTTGTAGCATCGGGACGATGATTTTTAAGGGGAGGGTATTGACACGTATACATGTTTATCTTTCACCGGTGGCCGCTTTCCACCGGCTAACAAATGTTAAACGTTATCGCTCGGCGCAGGACGCGCGTGCATTGGAAGCTTCTCGAACGTTATCGTTGCTCCTATCCGTCGTCTGTGGTCACCGACGCTCATGTTATCTGATTGTATGAGCGACGCGAATTGTCTAGAACTTTCTGGAAGACACGCGGGCACCAGGGATAGTTCTGGAACCTTCGATGACTCACGTATAAAAGCCGACGCGTTTCGCCGCAGATCAGATTTTCGACGATCGCCGACTGTGTTCGCCGCTATCGTTGTGCATTGAGTGCAGCTTGCTTTTGTGGGCACAGGTTCGCCCAATAAACAACCAGTTTCGTCATACACAGTTTTACGACTGTTTACCGTCACTACTACGTGACAATATAGTGTTTATATAGGCGCCAATATTGATATTAGGCACTTATAGGCATTTATAGGCATTTAGGCACAAACGCCAAAATAGGCATTTATAGGCACTATAAAAATAGTGTAAAAGCCCTTTTTAACCCATAATTCATGCTCATATATCAAATGGTGGCAATAGGAGCGCAAGGAACAAAATAGGCATTTGCCTAAAATCCGGTCTTTAATAATCAGATGGTGGTTTTGGCACCTAAAACCCCATAATTTAAAAAGAGACACGAAGATCAGACAAATCTATGTAGTAATCATCATTCTGATGGCACCTGAACGATCACCGTGCCAGGTTTTCCTCTAATTAATTTTGTTAGTTCCTCCGCATAATTATCTGCGCTAAAAACGCACAACGACCTACGGACACATTAAAGGACCTGTCTATGTGTACTTGTGTCATAGTGTCCAATGTTTCAATGTTTGTGTAATTGTGCAGGGAATACACAACTCCCTACCAAGGTATAAAGGCGATAGCATTAAGGGCCCCGCGTCGCAGAAAACCCGGAGTCGGTGTCGGCGTCGGCGGAGTTGTCCATGAGCGAAAAGTTCCGTATATATTTAGGCATATGTATATGCCACGCCTTGCTATATGACTTGCGGTATATGCGTGTTATATTTCCACACCATTCTATCACGAAAGTTACTCATACCTTGCCTTTAATTCTTGGCAGTTATTCCTCGGTATTTTATAAATGACAGCCAACAAACCAATCCAGTGAAAGAAAACACCAACAGTGCATGCCTATTACTTTAAATCTGCTCATACTGGACTATTAAAAGTGCGAAACAATGACAGTAACCCGAAAATGATGCAATTGTTTTGGCGCGGCTGTGCACAACCTCCGGGATCGGCCCACTCAAGAGGCCGCGTTTCTACCAGAACGCTCGCCTTCATTCATAGCGTTCGCCGCCTGCGTTTCCCGGTAAACATTACGGTTACATAAGCTGCAGTTGCCGGGAAACGTGAGAAGCAGTCACGGATCTTTGAATGCTATCGTGTTCCACTCTTAAAGGCGAAGCTTAAGCCTCCTCCATGTTTTCATTTTGATTTCTGCAGTAGTGGCCTACACCTCAGTCACGGAGTAAAATATACAGGAGCGCCGACTCGCCTATCTTACAATTAATTTGACGCGGCCAATTAATGTCCCGGCGATAACACGGGCCCAGCATTCCACTGTGCTCTCTGCCTTCGCTCAACTCCTTTCTTCGTCGTGGGTTTCCAAGGTACTCTCCTCCTTTTCTCCCTTCCCTAGCTGTTGGCGCCAAATATTCCCGCCGTGTGGCGGTCAAGTCTAGATAACAGCCTATCGAGAATACTTTCAGTTATAGAAATTTTAAGTCGCCGGGTGCGCTTTCACTACTGTCACCGCTTGAGAAAAAGAGTGCTGAGGACGCCGACTAGTGCAGACGCGTGCACATCGTGCTAAGTATGATCTCCTTTTTCCAGTGTTTCATCCTCCGAAACCGTACGGAAATTGCCGACTGCATGTAGGGGAAGTGTTACGGCATCGGCGGAGACCGCTTTCACCGAAATCGGACCATTTTTCGCGATTTCGCGGATTTTTATCACTTCGCCCATGTGGAGCCTCCGCTTCCACGAGTAGGGGAGTGGCGGCGACGCCGCGAGACGCCTGCCCGAAGACGCCAACCACGACCTCGCCGCGGTTACCGCGACAACTATGACCTCGACTGCGGAATCGCATACAATGGCTGAACGACCCACGCTGGTTTTGAGTGAAGAGGTTATGTATACTTTGGCGCCGAAAACCGGGACGCTGAACGACAGCCCCGGGAATTGGACAATGGCGTCTACGCATGCCAACACGCAATTTCCCGGCCAAACGGAGACTGACCGCGCAGAGGAGAGTTGGCAGATATCACAATCGCTCATCAGAGCAAAGAAGAAACGGGCAAAGGGGCGGAACTTAGGGTGAGGAGGGGACTTCTCTGCGAACAGCAAGCTTACAGTGGACAACCAGCCAAAACGCCAGTGTCAGTTCACGAGACGCAGACCCACATCCCTACCCAAGGACTATCTGAAAGTAGTCTTCCAACCTCACCAGGGACTGTCACTGATGAATGTTTCCAGCCAAGCGATTTACGACGCAGTATGGGAGGCCTGCCAAGAAAAAAGTCACAGGCCTGCGCGGCACACGCAGCACAGTCACAGCGTAAGCTGGTGGAGCGGCTCAAGAGTAGCTCCAATTTCGGTGCCACGCACAACAGTCTTCGCGGCAGTCTCTTTGCCTCATTTTGACGAGAATGATCTGAACTGTCCGCCCGGCGTCGACGGCGAGCTGCGGCTTGTAATGCTCTCTGCACAGCAGTCTGCTGAGCCCGATCAAGCCTTACAACTGGAACTTAGATATCGGGCACGCTGCGTTTGCAGGTACCTTAACTATACGGCGCCACCATACTGGCGGAGGCTCGGGCAGCTCGGGATCGCTTTGATTGCGTGCCTCGTCTGAATCGCATCTCATCGTCTGCGCCTGCGCATGCTGCGTTTGCAGGCGCCTTACCTAGATGGCGCCACCATACTGGCAGAAGCTCAGGTCGTCTGCGCCGGCGCACCTGCCTAGGGAGCGTTTATAGGGCATTTTCCGCTGCCCGATTGCAAGCGCTTGCGTGGCTCAGCGTTAGCGTATCTGGCTCCCACGCAGTGGCGCGGGTTGGAACCCGGCAGGAACCGGGTACTTTTTTCGCATTTCCGGCGATAGCGGATACGGTCCCCAACGGCGGCGGTGGCGACGGCGGACACCATCGCGAACCGAAACGGCTATTGGAATGAGCCCATAACAGCTTACGCTGTAAAGAATCAGGTGGGACCAGTTCATTCTCTGCATCCGGCGGGGTTCCAACATAGCACTAGAGTCCACCCCGGATACGACCGTCGCAATGGCGATGAGAGGCATCACGTCTTTAAAGATCAACGGAAGACCGCACCCGGTCAATGTCTACGTGACGCCAGGCGAAAGAACCAGGATTGGTGTTATCCACGGTATAGAGCCGCGCACTCCGTCTGAGACTATCAAAACGAGCATCCGTTTTCGCAACCAAGGCGTTGAGCTGGTAGAGGTCCGGATGTTGGGAGACTCTCAGAGTGCTGTCCTTATTTTCTTCGGCAACGTTCTACGGAAATACATTTACTACAGAGGAGGCGAGAAATAGTGTATTCCTTTTCGTAACAGGGTCCAATTCAGCCGAGCGTGTGGAGAAGTTGGCCACCGCACCGACGTGTGCCCGCAGCCAGACTTGCACACGTGCCGTACTTGCGGAGTGCGCAACCCAGAAGTAACCCACGACTGTACCCCGACATGCGCAATTTGCTCTGGGGACCATCTAATTGGAGACTGCAGTTGCATAAAACGCCTCAAACCTGTACGATACCGGGCAACGAAAGCACCCAAAAAAGCACACATACCAGCCCCTCGCTGGTTCGCCTCGGAGGACTAAGAATCGGAATTTGAGTACGGACAAGGTGCGGCCCGCAGGAGCCGCTCAAGAACCCGCACACCATCAAAAAGCTGCACGGAGTCCGGACAATCGAGCAGCCGCGTTGACGGTCCACGTGGAGGCCGATACCAACCCCAAAGGAGAACACGAAGGCAAAAGCCCATCCGAGAAGCAAGTCACCCAGGCATCCCCGGCACAGTGCAAGCCACAGACGAATCAGGTAAGCTGGGTGCAAGTCGTATCTGCCACTGTCAAACATACACCTGTTACACCACCAATCACGCAACACCCCGAATACAAAAAGGTAGTAGATGAGAACACACAACTCAAAACAGAATTAAATGGGGTTAAGTGTAGAACGGCACGCCTCGAGGCCCTACATTTAAATCAATCGAGTAACACGCCAGGCCCGGCGAATGCACTGGTTGCACAGCCCATGACAACGCAGCAACCACAAACAGCGTCGATATCGTACCTATAGTACAACAGATGCCGCTTGTCTTTGCCAAACTAGGGCACATGCACTGTGATCAGCGACAAAGTCAGACGCAGAACCCGGGTGCTCCCACCAAACAACCCAAAGAAGTCTAAACAGATTCCGAGAACACCAACCATGGCTAAACACAGCAATGGTAAACAGACCGAACAATTAAGTGGAAATTTGGCAGTGGAATTGCTGCTCACTACGGAAAAGCACTCGTTAATTTCAGACAATTCACTGACTTGTCTTCAGTTCCTCCCGATATATATGCGTACATGAGGTAGATAAACACCAGGCGAATCTGAAGGGCTATGTCTGCTGTAAGAACCCACAAATAGCGACCTTCGCAAAGAAGGATGTGGCGCTGAGCATTAGCCATATGCAGGGAACGAACCATCTGACATCACGTAATCATGGTTCGGTGATCAACGTGTTTAGTCCTCCCAGAGAGAAACACGCCGACTTCGAGAATGTACTAGTGCACTCATTGGGCCTTCTAAAAGGTACGAACAAACTTATATTTCTGGAAGACTTTAACGCACAACATGCTAACTGGGGCTATAGCAAACAGATCCCCAAAGGAATAATGCTAGCGAACCTAGTGGAAAGGTACGACTTATGCCAACTTACACAGCCAGATCTCCCCACACGCATTGGTAATAGTGTCTCAAAAGACACGTAATCAGATCTGACATTCACGAACATCGCAAGGAACACGATGTGGACGAATCTGGGAGCGAATCTTGGCAGCGACCATCAAATTTTGGGTATATCGCTCAGTGCGGCCAGGATAAGGAGGGTGATCGCGAAAGCCAAAATCTCGGACTGGGTGAAATTCCGCGAAGAGCTAGAGATTCAAGGAGAACTAACCAACGTCAGCCCACATGGATAGCACAAATCAAAATGGCAAACGTGATGGTAACGAAGGAGATTGAAGCAAACGATGAAACTCCGGCGGTCGCTAGACAACTACTTCATTTGTGGGAAGAAAGAAGGAGCCTCGCCACACGTTGGAGGGACAAAACCTTAACCTGAA
>NC_051164.1:21071720-21158453 GCF_013339745.2 Dermacentor silvarum | reverse complement strand
CAGAACTCTGTCGTAAGAACGAGTGCCAGCCAACCCCGTCTTGCAACTGTTATTAAAAGAAGGCGACGGCCAATGGCAGATCTACTCTTAGGAGTGAAAAACTTTGTGAATTGACTCCAACGTAGAACTTCGGAGGATTAATAAACATGCACGTTAACTGCTGAAATACGAGTCCGGGTGATAAATTCCATTCTGTGAGGGTACTCCGTCAATTCGCTAATGTTCATTGCGCACATTTGCGTGCTGTACAGTGAATTTGTTTTTGGGAGAACCTGCAGCAATAAGTGCTCCAGTAGACAATTTAATATGAAATGAAACAGTTTTCATATATATATAATATATATATATATATCTATATATTATATATATATCCTGCTCTCAAAAGGGTGGTCGTGTCGATCTAACAATCACCTGCCCGAAACGTATAAATCAGGCGGAGGTGGGCGGCAAAAACTCGTGCGCATTCCACCGTACCGTTTCCTGCAGCAGTTGTGCTGCTAAGCTCCAGGACGCGGGTTCGATCCTGGCCCCCACGGCCGCATTTCGATGGGGGCGAAATCCATAAACGCTCGTGTACTTAGAATTAGGTGCGCGCTAAGGACCCTAGGTGGTCAAAATCATTCCGGAGTATATATACTACGGCGTGCCTCTTCAACGCATCGGAGTGTTGGCGCGCAAGACCTAAACTTTGTTTTTATATATGGAACCCAATGTTAGCAGCTTAAGCAACCGTAATGGTTACCGGGAAACACTGGCGGCGAACCCTATGCATGAAGGCGGCGAGCTTTCTGGTAGAAACGCGGCCTCTTGCGTGGGGCGATCCCGGAGATATTGCACAGCCGCGCCAAAAAAAAAATGCATAATTTCTTGGTTTCCGTTTTTGTTGCATATTTTTAATATATTTCAGTCCGAGAAGATTTATCATAAAAGGCATGCGCTGTGGGTGTTTTGTTTCATGACATTTGTTTGTGGATTGTCATTCGCAAAATTCCGAGGAATAGCTTTGCCAAGAATGCGAGACAAGGTGTGAGCAACGTTAATGATATAATGGTGTGGCAATATAACCCGCATATACCGCATGTCATATAAGAAGGCGTGACATACACATGTACCGAAATATATTCGGAGGGCCTGCGTGGTTGGGGATGATTTTCTCCGCCACCCACCGACATCGCACGCCGACGCCGGTTGCCGACGCCTGATTTTGTGCGACACGGGGCCCTTAACGCCATCGCGTTAAAACTGGAAGTAAGTCGGTTTTCGGGTACATCTAAGCAAATTGGGTACGCTACTTCTAAAACTTCATTTTCTTACCTCAATCGCACCCGGTCATAAGGCGAGCCGTGCGTACTTTCGCCATATATATGCATAGTAATTCTGTATCCCCCCCAACACGAGTCCTCCACATTTGCGCGCCCTACTCGTTTACAGCGTTGTATTTCCCCGTCTCTCTCGAATTTTCCTTCTTTAAGTGCTCTTCTCCTCTTTCTTTTTTTCTTTCGCGTTTTCAATTTCTACGAAATCACCTTTTTTTTCCTCGCACCGCATCTCGCTGTCGATCCTTTCCGAAAGCCGAGCGCAATCAGCGTTCAAGCAGCGGGCTTCCGGCTGACATCGTCTCGCAATAGCATACATAGCGTCGACGAAAATGCCTACTTCCATCCCATGCACCACTGCGGGGCCGTGAATCGCCCTGTACACCGAGAGGCCCGGTCGCGCGACGCTTGCTCGTTGCGTTTATGTTTCCGCTTGCTTTAAGCGTATACGTGCGCGACGCTCACTCCTCGCCCCCCTGTTTGCTTTCGAGTCTTCGTATACGAAGCAAGCTGGCTAGCTCGCGAGGATTTCGCATACAACACCCTGCCGTGCACGCTCACCCCCCCTCTAACGCCTCGGCACCGTGCTGCCAACCGAACGGGCCAGCGGCTCAAAGGCGTACTATACGTAGTGCCGGCAGTGTTTGCTTCGCGACGGAAATGGGAGCCCCCCGCCGCGCAAAGCGCCAACCTGTTTCGCTTGCCCCTCGCTCTCACCAGTCATTCGGCTGTTTGCATTGTCCGCGCCGGCACTGCAGCGTAGAAGAAGTCAGACACCGTTTCTCCATTCATTTTTTATACTATTTTCTATCTTTCTTTACATATTCGACTCCATCGTTCTATTTTCGTCTCGCAGCACTTTATCTTCTCGTCTGCCTCGCATTTCATTTTTACGTTCTCAGTGCTAACACAACGCTTTCCTCTGTTCTCAGGCTGTCTCTCCTGAATGTGACTTTGGCCGTGAGAGCTTGGCGAAAAAGCAGAGCTTTGCGCTGTGTTCGTTTATCTTGAAATTTGTATTTATTTGGATGTGTTTGTGCCCGGCTTTGCTTTGCTATAAGGTAGTGCATACCCCCCCCCCCCCCCCTCTAAAGCCTGCTTACAAGGCCGCAGAATATTTTTCCGTTCCGCGTTTGATTTTTTTCTTTTAGTCAATTCCTCCGTCTTCTTGCACATATATCTCTGCTCGAAGATTTGTTTACTCTTGCTCTTTATACCGTTTCCATTGCAAATGGCTTCTCTGGCGTTCGCACTTTTGTTGTTGTTTTTTTTTTTTTGTCAAGGTGATTCAAAACGTTACCTTGCCGTGGTATACATTCACTGGTCTGTCATTTTCGTAGACTGGGTATATTTTCCTATGCAAGCTGCGTTCAGTATTGCGAAGTGAACGCGGAATGCGTTCCCTCGGTGCGCCCATAGTGAATATTCAAGAGAGCACGGCGATGGTCTTCACTTGTATATACATCTGCCTTGCTGAAATATAATCGCTTACTTTGTTTTGTAAACGTTACCCCGCTTCGCGATACCTCTATATTCGAACGCGCTCCGGCTTCTCTTTAAATGGCCCTGTGACGTCATTGTGCTCGCGTCGCATTGTGAGCCGCACGCTATCGCTCTCTAACGAAGCCAAGCTGTCGTGTGACTGAGCGCATTACTTTATGATACTTTTTTGGAGCGCAGCTTTTAGGAGCCCGTTCCTGCGTTTCGCGTCGGCGTCCCTTGGCGTAACCGAGCGAACGAGCACAGCGAAGAATGAAAGAGCGAACGCGGAGCGCAGCGGGCAATGAGAGACGGCGATAGCGAAGAAAGCGCGAGAGAAAAGCGAAGAAGGAAGGTGCAGCGGAACCATGATCGAGGCGGCAAGCGGAGGAGGAGGGTAAGGCGAAAGCTTGAGAAGAAAAGCGTAGTTCCGCGCAAGACGGGCTCTGCGGCGACGATTGCTATGGGGTGGTGCCAGAGTAGCCCACTGTCGCCTCTTCACCGATGGCACGTGGCGAGCGCGTCCACCGGTACCATATATGGAAACAAAGCGCTGCATGAGCGGAGGTCTGTCTGCGGCGGCTGCTGCTGTTAATCGCGCCCACGCGTCCCCTACGCGCTGCCTCTGGCGATCTCCCGATTAACGAGGCAGTCGCACCACACTTCGCTTCATTTGCAACGTGCCGCATGAGACAGATTGTCCGCCCCAGTCGATATATCGCGAAATGAAAACACATATAGAGCTGCGCTCAAATTTCGCATTAGGGAGTATCGTAAACTTCGGTGAATTTTTTTTTCTCCTTTTCTAGTTGTGTTCTTTTCCCCTCCACTAGTGTGCTGTAGAAAATCTGAAACTAAATGGCTAACGTTTCTGACCTCTTCTCTTCGATCTTGCTCCCAAGCTACAAGCCCAAAAACAGAGTATGAAGCGCAAATGCGATCCACAGAAGTAGGTTAAATGCCCACAATACTTCAGATTTTCTTCATAATTCCTGCTATCTAATCGGTCATAACAAAGCTGTGGGCAGGAATCATATATCGCAGCCTTTTTGTGGGGGCAGGCCGTTATCCTTTCGGTGCAGACTTAGTACTCGGACGACCAGATATTACTTCACGGGCACCTTCGTTATTGCAACTGGCAAGGCAATTTATATGTCACAATACTGGAAGCAACGTGTTGCGTATCATGATAATCACTTCGGTCTCACTTCCGCCGCATACAACTGTATCTCAGTGACTCAATCAAGGTTGGACAACTGTACGCATGAACCTTCGAAAAATGTATTACACGCTCCATAGCGAGGCCATGTACTACGTTTTGTTATAATGTCTGCAGAAAGTTCGTTGAGGACTAATGTCGGCAAAGAACCAATTGGGCAGCCTAAATGACACCGTAGTAAATGTACTACGGTGTATCCGGCTTCTGCGGAGCCGGATCAAAATGCTCGCACCTTCGCCGAAGCCACTGGCCAGCAGGACGGCGCTCGCCAACAGGTCGGCGCGCGCCGAGCAAACCTGCAACACGGTCGATGACTCGCAAATCGTGCGCCTTTGGCTGAGATGGACCGTGAGTTCATGAAGCAAACATGCAACTGCTTCTGTGAAGACACGTTTCACTTTCGTGTTCTACCGATTTCTATGAAGGAGGGATCAACCATATTGTGTTTTTTTTTATTGTCTAAAGACAGTATATGGAGACTATATGGACAAAAAGAGAGTTCCATCCGAGTGTGAACTAGCCTTTAAAGTCAATCGTCTGTCTGTAAAATGTCCAAATTTGAGTAAAAGAACCGCCGGCAGCTATGCAGTTGTACTTGTGCGGTGGCGACACAATGTCTCACTCCGTAAACTCCACGCGACCAAAAAAAAATGTTTCACTGCGTTTCAAGTAGCCGGTCTCACTCCGGAATAAAGAGCCTAGTCTTGAAGAACCTCTAACTGCTGTCAAACACAAACATTGGAAATGACTATAGGAAGGGAAAAAAATAAAAAATAAAGTAGTGCAATGACCAAACCTTGCGTAGGCGGCAACCAAGCCGAAGCGTAGGCGTCGGTTCTTCATGTCCAAGCTAGGCAGCAACTAGCTCTTCGTATTTCCATGTAGGTTGATCGCTCCAGAATCCCCTGCTTCTTTTCTTCCCTCTCCCAACTATAGCGACGTCGCCATCGAAAGCCGCTCGGGAAAGCGGTGAGAGCGCTCCATCTGTAAAGTGAGACTCGCGAGCCAAGCAAGACCACACTGCCTGTCGCGATTGCGCAATGATACCCGCAATGGCACAAGTGCTCCATCACTATCGCTGCTGCACGTACGAACAAAACGGCGCGATCCCTCCTAACTCGACCTATAGCTAAAGAGTATCCTCATTATTCGCGCAAGCGCGTTGGCTTGGTTTCACCACAGCGCATCTGGGCGAGCGAGCTCGCAGAGCTCACGCGGGGTTTGTCTATGTGGCGGTCTCGCCGTCGCGTAACGCGGGTGATTGATCAAGTATGCCGGCGGGTAGTTTGCCGCCGGGTTTTGTGATCCCAGTCACGTCGACGCGACTAAATGACCCACCCCCTCCACACGCGCTCTGCGCGACAGTGACGCATCGGTTCCTTTCGAAGAGTGTCTTTGGCGTTGCCGAAGAAACTTATCTCTCTCACTGTGCGCCCAGTTTAGCTCCGCGCATGACAGCCGGACGCCAACCGAGCAGTTATAAACGGGTGGAGTTCGATAACCCTCCGATTTTTAGACTAGATTGCTCGTCTATCGACTTTTTTTCCCTCCCCTAGCTCTGGTAGCCTTCTCTTTGCCGCTACGTTACAACACACTGCACTAATTTCGTGTTATACTTACCAAGCAAATGGTTTTTTATGTCAATGTCCCGTCTAAAAATTGGAGCACGCTTAAGCTTCGGCTTTAAGAGTGGAACGCGATAGCGTTATCGGGACCCGTTCGCATCGCATTTTTCTTTATGAGTAGGCTTCACTGCAACCCACAACATGGGAAAGCCAGCTTACAAAGACTAATTTATTACTAGAGAATTCATTTATTAATTGTTTGCTGTTGCCCCGAGGCGCGCGTGTGTCCAAAAAAAATTACTCCATCTCCCGCTAAAGGAAACCATGTGTGGATGCGAAGCAGCGGGGAGATGGTTAGCTTGAGCGGGAGATGGTTTCGCGGCAGCGGCCCGAACGCTCATCGCGGCGCTGCACAGGAAAGAGAATGAGGCGCGCGCGCTCCGTCATTTTCATACCGCGGAACTACCGTGGCGCCCCCAGCGGAGTATGCAGCTGTCGCACCACCAATCGTGCGCGCCGCTCCGGATTCCTAGAGGAGAGAAAGGGGGGAGCTAAGGAGAGTAGAGAGAGGGGGAGGGGACGAGCATGCGCTGTGGTGGTGTGGTACGCGGGAGCGATGGACAGAGCCACCGGCAAAAAATGCTTCGCCTTTAAAAACTGGTTTCATGCGGTCCCGCCCGACCGCTCGTTTCGTACTAGCGTTCGGTGTCAGCAGGACACTCGTTTCGCACTTTCGTCTGCACGCGTCCACTCCCGGATGGGGCTGACGCATAGTTCGAGAAGGGGGGGAGGAGTCTATGCTGTCACGTGACTGCCGTAGCGGCGCGCCGCCGGTTGGTGTGGCCGCCCTGCCGCAGCTGCGTTTTATCGCCGGCGGCGCGCCGCACGCGTTTTGCCGCTAGTGTGCATGCGCCTTTACGCTGCCGTGGAGGTGAGCGCCATCTGGATGGGGCTTTCGCAAGTAACCTACCCGAGCGCGCCGCTGTTGTCATGGTAGAAATGCTGGAAAAGGGGTTTGTGTTTGAGTTTCCTCGTAACAGAATTGTGTTTTCTCGTACATTCAAATTACAATCCGACGCTATCATGTTTGTAGGTTGTAGTTAAGTCCTACTAACGATTTTTCTGACAGATTTTACATTGAGAAATTCAATTTTTGTTCACTAACGCATTGCGCCAAGTGGAGGGCCTGTGTGGTCGGTGTGGTTCGAAGTGAAATTCTCCGCCGCCGCCGGTGCCGGATTTTCTGCGACACCGGGCCCTTAACGCTATCGCGTTGAAACAGAGTACGATGAGCAGTGCTTTGGTTACTGAATGAGCGCTTGCGGCGATTGCCGTTACTTATCAATGGCATTCACTACATATACAGGGTGTTGTCCCAACTATCATGCACCAAGATTTAATAATACGCAAATGCCACGTAGCTGGACAGAACCAAGGTAATGTTGTTTGCCGTCGCTTGGAGATACTCATATTATTTTTTGCATCCCGCCTGATTGCATAATTACTCTTAATAAATAATTCATTTATTAACTTCTCAAATATTATAATTAAATGAAAAGTTTCAGTGAGAAAATTGTAGAGCAGCATGAAAAACTCCCGATACAGCTTTCTGTTGCTCAATACGTGCTACATAAAAGTTTTTTTTCCGTGCGTTAAAAAAAGTGCGCGAATACACGCAAATTTGCCTCGAGTGGACAGTCGCTCTAATTATGTACTAATTATGTAATTACGTAATTATGTAGTTACGCGAAAGCAAAAAATAATCTGAGGATCTCCAAGCGACGGCAAACAACATTACCTTGGTTCTGTCCAGCTACGTGGCATCTGCATATTTTTAAATCTTGGTGCATGATAGTTGGGACTCCCTACTTCGTTCCCTCACTAGCATGTTTTGGCATGTGTTTACCTCAGCCTTTTACTTGATGTACGCTTCTTGAGTGTGCCTGTTATGTTATAAAGAGTGCAGCCTCAACGATTCATTGGTAACTAGTGACTTCTAAATTAGCGTTGCCCTTTCAGTAAATACAATAAAAGCTAGCACAGCACGTCCCACTCGATAGCTTTAGTTTCGCGTCCTCGTGTATACAGAAGCAATGTCTAGATTTAAAGCTCTCACACACACACACACAACTCATCCAGTACTTGAAACAAAATGTAATGTTACCTTAAACTTGCTCGGCAAGCGACATTTCAGTTTCATAATAACGCAGACGCAGATTCACTGTGGAGAGATTTGGATTTCGAGATATTGTGGCAGTAATTTTGTCATCGGCGTAAAGCTAAGCACAGGATGTTGCGAGGTCAAAATAGGGCACGCGTGCGGCCACCTTGGCTTCACGTTGGTCTCAGGACCTACATGGACAACTGGTTTCTTTGCTGTGTCTCTGACAAAACATTACTGCAAGATGCATAACGGAAGACGCCAGACTTTATTTTTTACAAAACATATTTAAAAGAATATCCATTTGTGCTGCTATGACCAAGTTAAGGTCAAGCTCATTTCAAGACAAGCCGAACCCTTTTTTTTACATATCCGCATTGTCATAAGTCATAGCGCCCGTTGAGAAAGTCGCATAGATGTTGTCGTCACAATTACACGTAAGTAGTATTGTAAGAAACTCTATAGGAACCGCAAACTTCTAGGGGCTGAAATGTGCATGTTTTGTTGACAACTTTAATCAATAACCACATAGAACATGGTACATATTTTGACCTGGATCACAGCATGGCCAGGCCACGGCGGTCGCATTTCGATGGGGACGAAACGCGATAACACCTGTGTACCTAGATTTAGGTGCACGTTAAAAAAAACCCAGGTGGGCCAATTTATTCCGGAGTCCCCCGCTACGGTGTGCCTCATAATCAGATCGTGGTTTTGGCACGTAAAAGCCCCAGAATATTTTTAATTTTTTTAACAGCGCGGCCAAACGGTATACCGCCAAACGCGCCGACGTCGGGCGCGGAGCCATGCCCAAAATAGCGTGATGTGCGCGTTTGATGCGCTTTCCATGCGTCACATAGCTTTAGTTTCACAGCTGCGTATTCACACCAAAATAGGCGAAGTCCGTAAACGCTTACCCGAATTACCCTGCAGGAGGGTAAAACGTAGCGAAACTGCTTTATGGAGTTGGAACGAGGTCCAAATGTGCACCGGCGCTACAAGTTTCATTTGCGAGCTTCATTAAAACGCTTTAATTTCTGTCAGAATATCGGATGCTGGTGTTCACCGTTGTTGTTTTTCCTGTGTGTTTCTCCGGGCTAGTATTTATTCTTCGCTTCTTTCCGGCGGCGAACATTCAGCTGACTGAGGGTAAAAAAGAAAGAACACAAGTGCGAAGTATGTGAAGGCAAAAACCATGGATCCTTTGCTTCCACTCCCACGTATATATATGCCTGCCTTGCAGCCAGTGTCGACGGTGCCACCTAGCTTGTCCAAAAAGAAATAAATTCGCGCACGAACACGCGTACACAGGTGAACGAAAACAAAACAAAACAAAAAAATCTGACGCTGACCGTGCAAAACGCGCCGAGGTTTCGGCGGATATACGCGGGAAAGGAGAGTGCAAGAGTCGGGTGAGCACTTCAGCGTCGGCGTGTGAAAATAAACTGAACGTTAGCAGCCGGCTATGTACCGAGACTCAACACTTTCTCGCGTATCGTATTAACTTTCGAAGAGCGCCGACATCCAGTCTCGCAGGTGCGAAATGCAAAAAAAAAAAAGGGGGGGGGGGGGGGGGTGCGACACGGCACTGGGAATATACACTTTGCTAATATCGGCAAAAGCATGCAGCGTTGTGGGAACTGTGACCTCGTAAAGAGAGAAAAGCTTACTCAGCTTGCCTATAAGTCTTTCTGTACAAGCTTTACTAACTAACTTGCATCCCTCTGAACTTTTACGTTCGCCTAATTTGTAGACATACTCTACACCACAGTAGATTAAAAGTGAATGGCATTAAGTAGATATACTGTACATCTTCCTCTATCAACGTTCATTCCCTTTTGCAATTTGCCCAGCACAGGTTAGCCATCCGGTATTGAAACTGGCTAACCTCCCTGTCTTCTTCCTCCTCCTTCACACACACTTGGGTGCTTAGAGAGAGGGGGGGAGGGGGGAGGGGCAGAGTGAGGAAAGGCAGGAAAGTTAACTAGTCTCCTGTTGGCTACCCTACGCATGAAGAGGGAATGTGGGAGTGAACGAGAGGGAAAACAGGAGTTCAGAAAAAAACACGCGCGCTAAACAAGGCGCAGTGTGTCTTTGGCTGGGCACTTGAGACTGCCGCCTTTCGGTATATTGTAGAAGTGCTCGCGGGGCTTTCTAGGCGCGTAGAATTAAATAGCGTGTCTATATATGGCGAGATAATGTATCATGCACACTCAGTTCTATAGCTGCTTGAAAGATTAGCGCACAGTGGTTCTGGGATACAGCGGTGGTGATTTCCTTTAGGGAAGTCTTAGAAAGCTATTGCAGTATTTTTGCAGACGTCCTGTAGACTACTTTGCATCCCCGTATAGTGTTCTGCTATTTAGCCTGTGGAAATGATTATGACAACAGTTAAGTAGGACTGCAAGACCATATGACCTTGGTCAAGGTAAATTGAACTCAAGGAGCTTAGTATACGTAGACATAATATCCATATTCTAAATCAGCGGTCTATAGCATTTGCTGCATACGTGTTTTTAAATATAAATGCCTGTAGGTTTCTGCGGATTAGCAAAGTAAATGTTTTTGACTGTGGGGCGCATCAGCCATTCACTATATATAGCCAACCGGTCAATCAGCAATACACCTTAAGCGAAAACAGTCTTGCGAAATAATGGGCCGAATCCACAAAGGTTTTCGTCCGTAAGTGCTATTGGCGATTTGCCGGTTGCGTTCGCGTTCGACGTCAGGATTGATTGACATTTGCTCTTACAAACAGCTCCATCGAGAATACGGGTGCAGTTAGTGATTGGTAATCACCGTTATAATCCTGTAAAAATGTATCTCTCTGACATTTTGAAAGTTTTCTAAAACTTGCGCGCAAAGTGTATTAACCGCATCTCGACAGAGATTGTCTGCAGACACAAACTTTCTTAAAGCACTGGGGCCGAATTGACAAATCTTCTTGTTTGTAAGTGCTGTTGACAATAGCCCGGTCGTTTTTGCTAATATTACGTCCGTGATCATGATTGGCTGGAACTTGCTCTTAAAGCAAAGAAGAACTGTCATCCGCCCGAATGTAGCACGCAGCTGCAAAGGAGACCCATACGGGTTTCGCAGTTAGAAAGCTTCGCAGTTAAGGAAAAATTAGCCCTGGTCCGGAATTCGAATCCGAGACGAACGCCTTTCCGTAGCCGGAACTTGCTCTTCGAACAGTTTTGACGTAAGAGCCTAGTTGTGAATATATACGGGCCCTGTTGCTTAAAGATGTCGATAGAGTTCATACATGCAAAAGCGCGCATCAAGCGCTGGCCAAGGAAGTCTAGACTATTACTACTCTAAAGTCCGCTGTCATAAGGGAATCAGCCGGCACGACGCTGCACGGTATTTCGTGAGAACGTTCGTCAAGTTTTGTGTGCTTTATGATCGCGCAAGCGCGAGAGGTGTTCGTATGCATAACGGTCCGTTCCCAGCACGTGCCACCGTCACCGTCATCGTTGACAGCCGTAAACAAACTTCCTTCTCTGACATTCCCTCGAAAAAATTTTTTCTGTCTGCATTTCTTCTTCTACGTTTCTGCATCTCGATCATTTCGTTGTCGGCAGCGTGAAGTGATCGATGTCGGGTGGAGTTTAATCAAGGTGGAAGGGAGTAGGGCTTTTGCGGGAGCGCGAATAAAAACGGTGGCAATATGCGTGGCTTCAAACCGCGCGTGGCATCGGATTTCAAAGCCGAGACACGTGTTGAATTTTCTATATTACTTTTTTTCTTGGTGGCGCACTCGTTTCTAAAGCACCTGCGCCTCTCGCATGTGACAAACGTAGCGGGGAAGGTGCGCATTGAAAAATGTCGCACCCGTCTGTCAGCGGAGGTATATTGTGCGGGCGCGCTGAATGCGATGTCAGGAATGAAAACCTAAATAAATTTTTAAAAAACTTGGTATTTTGTATGCGGTGAACGCTAGTTCTGCACATATATATGTTAATCCAGGCAAAGCATTACGCGCATAGTCGGAACGTTATATACGGTGCTGCGAATGCTTCTGCGATATGCATGAAATACGCTTACGACTCGACATTTAGAGTTGTGCTACAGGTATTGCTTGCGAATTAGTATCAAACAACAGCGAGACATGGTTATTAGCATACAATACCCAAAAATTAACGGTCTTAATGGGCGAGGTCAGAGACACCACGAAATGTTAGCTTTTGAGTAACAAAAGGTTGTTGATTCTATTATAATAATTATGACTACGAAGCCAGGACATCGTCACTGAAAACTCACGCTCCGTTTGCCGCATCCACATTCAAACCAGTTTTTAAAAAACTGGTTCGTGCGCTAAAAAAATGGTTTGACATATCAATTATTTCACTATATCTGATCCAAATTAAAACAGAGCTTTATGACGAGCTCGTTGTACTCGTTACAACGAAGCTACACAACAGAGCAGAACCCCATCGCAGTGACGTACTCTTTATAACGCAGCAACCCGGTGATATCGATAGCTCTCTAGTATACGGCTTAGTCTTGCATTCTGTGCGCGTGGAATATGTTACCGCCGATCCAGGGGATCGAGCAGGCGACTTCCTGGTCAGCAAACTAGGTCGTTTTCGCTATTATGTATATGTATAGAGCTTCGCGCTTTGTGCACGAGAGAACTTTCTCCAATGTCCCTCTCTCTCTCCTTGCGACGCAGGAAGACGGCGCTGGGAACCCTGTTGCCGCACATGGGTGCGCACCCCGAGGATTATGCCAGCGCAGTCTGAAGCATCTCCTCCTCCTCCTCTTCGCCTGCACGGGTGAGTGCGCCTCCGCCAGTTGTTTGTCTTCTTCACTAAGTGGTATTCACGCTGAACTGCCTCGGCGGATAAGTATATATATATATATATATATATATATATATATATATATATATATATATATATATATATGTGTGTGTGTGTGTGTGTGTGTGTGTGTGTGTGTGTGTGTGTGTGTGTGTGTGTGTGTGTGGAAGATAGGAAGGTTAACCAAACGCATGTCCGGTTTGCTACCCTACATAGGGGAGCGAGTGAGGTAGAAAGCTATGAAGGAAGCAGAGAGAAACACACACACCCGCAGCACATGCACGCGATTGCAGCCGTTCACAGCGCAGACGAACAGTTAACACTATAGCCGGTGCTTAAGTCCCTTGTGCAGGTTTGTTGTCCTTAGGGATTGTAACAATGTGTTCGTAGCCCGCTTCTGCGACGACCTATCAGGTCGGTGTTCCAATGTGATTGGCTCTGAGAACAGTCTGTTGTCAGCACGAGCAAGCGCGGTAGCGCGCGACCGTCCTTGTGCGCTGCATCGAGGACAGTGTTTTGGAGATTACTCCAAGAAGCATCGTTAGGAAACAGCTTGTGTGAGGCCATTGGCGCGAGATAGCTGGTGCCTGTCGGAATCAGAACAGCGGAACGCGGGAAGTAGAAAGAAGAGGGACAACACAGCAGTGTGTCGTCCGTGTTCGTGCTTCGCCCCCGTGTTTCCAGCATATTATTACTATTTTTTTGAAAAGCTTATGTGCCGAGCGACTGAAATTCTTCAACACACTTCTATACGCCCATTTGGAAAGCTTCCTGAGGAATCAGAAAAATCGGGGGGTTGTCAAACTTCACTATTGTACTTATCGTGCTCGTGAAACTTTTGTTTCCATTTTTTTTTATTTCTTTTTTGTGTACAGTGGGTTTCAAAAGTTTCTGAACAGGGGAATCTCAGAAAAGGTTGAATTTGCGAGCACTTCTAGGCGCCTAGCAAGTAAAACTGTACAACAGTATGTGGTTGGCAAGTACAACAGTATAGGCTGGAAATGCTATGCCGAATGCCTACGCTGTTTGAAATATTGAGCTTTTTTCTCAGATTCTGCGGACCATAAGTTCGCGAGGCCTACTGTACTTTATTTCCTGTGGACCTGTACGGATTCTTATTTTTCCCTGTCCACCTGCTTCCATGTTTGCCTGGCTCTTGCATTTGTGTTCGCGAATTTCTGCATTTGTTAGGCTGTGTTTGCACCCTTATTGGCGCTTACCCAGGAAGAGTTGTATTTTGCGAAATTTTTAACTGGTGCCGTTGTATTATATTTCTCGTTTATGCTCTTAAAATTTACGAGCTCTTTGTGCCCAGTGAGCATCTGAGAAAGAGCAGTGTCCAACGCCACCTACAGGCACCAACATATTCTTAAACATAGCTAAAGGGAAAAAAATCATAATGGATATTCTGTGGAATCGCCTGCGGTGCAAAACGTCGATACATGAAAATGACAAATGGCATTTTAATCAACCGTACCTTCGTAGCTCTAGCGGTCCTCATATCTATCTATCTATCTATCTATATATATATATATATATATATATATATATATATATATGCATACATATATATACCCCTGTCTTGCGCTAGCGTATTCCATATATATATATGGAATACGCTAGCGCAAGACAGGGGTAATCGGAGATCGCAGGGAGATGCCTTCGTCCTGCATTGGACATAAAATATAGGCTGATGAAGATGATGATGATGAATATGATATATATATATATATATATATATATATATATATATAGAGAGAGAGAGAGAGAGAGAGAGAGAAGAAGAAGCAAAGGCAGGAAAGTTAACCATGGCCACGGCCGGTCGGCTACCCTACACCGTGGTAAAGCAAAAGGAAGAAAGCAAAAGAAATTAGAACGAGAGTCATTGTACGCTGTCAGTAGATGAATGCTGACTTACGAAGACCCACACGCGCTAGTATTGCCCAGTTGCCTTCAAGAGGCGCACTGACACTTTGGTGGCCCTGTGGATAATATAGCTCTTCGGTCCCAGGACCTTTGCATCGAAGAAGGTCTGTCATCTAAGCAGCTGAGACTAATAGTATATACGCAGGGCATGTAATTGAGAGTAGAAGTATGGACAGCGTCACAAAATATGCTCCACAGTTTCATCACATCCGCAAGAGAGGCATGCGGCACTGTTTGCTATTCCGACTGTGAATGTACACGCGTCATGGTGTGATGTGTTTTGTTGTCACCGATCTCGGAGGCGTGCGGGTGTTAAAAGAGATGGAGAAGGAAGACGGATGGCGACACAGCAAACAGATTTTTTAATAACACACACACTCAAAACTAAAACTAAAAATCAAGCACATCTAAGCACACTACGGGCAGAAATACTAATAAAAATACAAACTAAAATACGAAGCCTAATGTGCAAAACATTCTACTTGGCGCCTATGCGCGTCCGTGGCGGCTAACTCTTCACAGTCAGGCAACCCTGTCTTATCTCAGAGACGCTACAAACAAAGAGTCACCTTGCTGCGTTCGTCGTTGCACGTCTGTCCGAGTTCGAAGCTCGTCGGTCCCTTTTCTCCAGCAGTCGGTGTACTCGTTGATGCTATAGTCGCTTTTGCCTTGTTGTCGGCGCGTCGTCTCTTTACCAGTAGGGAGCTCGCTGGTGCTTCGTCGGTGATGAGCTCGTCGGCTCGTCCGCAACGGCGGTCGCCGTAGCTTAGGCCTACCTGCCTAGGCCTAGCGTCGGGACGCGTCCCAACTCCTTCAAGAGTGCTGACGTGGCGTCCCGAGGAGGATCAATCGTGCCGGTCTGCCGCAGAAGGGGGAGCCTCTCTGGGGTGCCTGGTCCTGCCGTGAGAAGCTGCAGCTCGTCCAGGAGCCTCGCCCGAACTTGCCGAGGTCGACGGCCACGCCTTGGACGGCCAACGTCACGGACTCGGCCAGACCCCCAAGTCTCCCGTCGCCAGAGCGGTGCTGGCGATGCGACCTTCCTGGCCCGGAACCACGTCGATAATCCTCTAGACAGCGCCGTTCATCCCTCGATTACGGCTCGGCTCACGCGCCTCGCGCGCTCGCGCCGTTCGGAACGCTCCGCTCACATCGTCTTTTTCTTCTTTTATGGCGCCGCCGGCGTCTTACTCATGACAGTGGGATTATTTTCGGAAGCTGATAAGTCGGCTTTGGAATTTAGTCCGGCGTCTGCGCCTCGTTCACCGGGGTCTGTGACACGCGGGCACCAGGGATAATTCTGGAACCTTCGATGACTCACATATAAAAGCCGACGCGTTTAGCCGCAGATCAGATTTTCGACGATCGCCGACTGTGTTCGCCGCTATCGTTGTGCTTTGAGTGTAGCTTGCTTTTGTGGGCACAGGTTCGCCCAATAGACAACCAGTTTCGTCATACACAGTTTTACGACTGTTTTCGTTACCGTCACTACTACGTGACAATATAGTGTTTATATAGGCGCCAATATTGATATTAGGCACTTGTAGGCATTTAGGCACAAACGCCAAAATAGGCATTTATAGGCACTATAAAAATACTGTAAAAGCCCTTTTTAACCCCTAATTCATGCTCATATATGAAAGTGTGGCAATATGAACGCAAGGAACAAAATAGGAATTTGTCTAAAATCCGGTCTTTAATAATCAGATGGTGGTTTTGGCACGTAAAACCCCATAATTTAAAAAAGAGACACGAAGATCCGACAAATCTATGTACTAATCATCATTCTGATGGCACCTGAACGATCACCGTGCCAGGTTTTCCTATAATTAATTTTGTTAGTTCCTCCGCATAATTATCTGCGCTAAAAACGCACAACGACCTACGGACACATTAAAGGACCCGTCAATGTGTACTTGTGTCATAGTGTCCAATGTTTCAATGTTTGTGTAATTGTGCAGGGAATACACAACTCCCTACCAAGGTATAAAGGCGATAGCATTAAGGGCCCCGCGTCGCAGAAAACCCGGAGTCGGTGTCGGCGTCGGCGGAGTTGTCCATGAGCGAAAAGTTCCGTATATATTTAGGCATATGTATATGCCACGCCTTGCTATATGACTTGCGGTATATGCGTGTTATATTGCCACACCATTCTATCACGAAAGTTACTCATACCTTGCCTTTAATTCTTGGCAGTTATTCCTCGGTATTTTATAAATGACAGCCAGCAAACAAATCTAGTGAAAGAAAACACCAACAGTGCATGCCTATTATTTTAAATCTGCTCAGACTGGACTATTAAAAGTGCGAAACAATGACAGTAACCCGAAAATGCAATTGTTTTGGCGCGGCTGTGCACAACCTCCGGGATCGGCCCACGTAAGAGGCCGCGTTTCTACCAGAACGCTCACCTTCGTTCATAGCGTTCGCCGCCTGCGTTTCCCGGTAAACATTACGGTTACATAAGCTGCAGTTGCCGGGAAGCGTGAGAAGCAGTCACGGATCTTTGAATGCTATCGTGTTCCACTCTTAAAGGCGAAGCTTAAGCCTCCTCCATGTTTTTATTTTGATTTCTGCAGTAGTGGCCTACACCACAGACACGGAGTAAAATATACAAGAGCGCCGACTCGCCTATCTTACAATTAATTTGGCGCGGCCAATTAATGTCCCGGCGATAACACGGGCCCAGCATTCCACTGTGCTCTCTGCCTTCGCTCAACTCCTTTCTTCGTCGTGGCTTTCCAAGGTACTCTCCTCCCTTTCTCCCTTCCCTAGCTGTTGGCGCCAAATATTCGCGCCGTGTGGCGATCAAGTTGAGATAACAGCCTATCGAGAATACTTTCAGCTATAGAAATTTTAAGTCGCCGGGTGCGCTTTCACTACTGTCACCGCTTGAGAAAAGAGTGCTGAGGACGCCGACTAGAGCAGACGCGTGCACATCGTGCTCCGTATGATCTCCTTTTTCCGGTGTTGTATACTCCGAAACCGTCCGGAAATTGTCAACTGCTTGTAGGGAAAGTGATCCGGCATCGGTGGACACCACTTTCACCGAAATCGAATCATTTTTCACGATTTCGCAGCCTTTTATCATTTCGTCCATGTGGAGCCTCCGCTACCTCGAGTAGGCGAGCGGCGGCGACGCCGGGAGACGCGCGCCCGAAGATGCCAACCGCAACCTCGCCGCAGTTACCGCAACGACTATGACCTCGAATGCGGAATCGCATTCAATGGCTGAACAACCCACACTGGTTTTGAGTGAAGAGGTCATGGACTATGCCGCCCAAAACCAGGACGATGAACGACCGCCCCAGGGAATTGGACCATCGCGTCCACGCACGCCAACACGCGTTTTCCCGCCCAAACGGAGACTGACCGTGCAGAGGAGGGTTGGCAGATATCCCAATCACTCAAAGCAAAGAAGAAACGGGCAAAGTGGTGGAACTTAGGGCGAGGAGGGCGACTTCTCCGCGAACAGCAAGCTTACAGTGGACAACCAGCCAGAACGCCAACGTCAGCCCACGACACGCAGGCCCCCATCCCTACCCAAGGACGATCTGAAAGTGGTCTTCCGATCTCACCAGGGACTGCCACTGAAAAATGTGACCAGCCAAGCGACTTTAGATGCAATATGGGAGGCCTGCCAAGAAAAAAAATCAGGTGGGACCAGTTCATTCTCTGCATCCGGTGGGGTTCCAACATAGCACTAGCATCCACCCCGGATACGACCGTCGCGATGGCGATGAGAGGTGTCACGTCTTTACAGATCACCGGAAGACCGCACCCCGTCAATGTCTACTCAATGTCTACGTGACGCCAGGCGAAGGAACCAGCTAGGAAAGGTGTTATCCACGGTATATAGCCGCGCACTCAGTCTGATACTATAGTTCAAAACGAGCATCCGTTTTCGCACCCAAGGCGTTGAGCTGGTAGAGGCCCGGATGTTGGAAGACTCTCAGAGTGCTGTCCTTACTTTCTTCGGCGACGTTCTACGGAGATACATTTACTACAGAGGAGGTGCGAAGTAGTGTATTCCTTTTCGTAACGGGCTCCAATTCTGCCGAGCGTGTGGAGAAATTGGTCATCGCACCGGCGTTTTCCCGCAGCCAGATTTGCCCACGTGCCGTACCTGCGGAGTGCGCAACCCATAAGTAACCCACGACTGTACCCTGACATGCGCAATTTGCTCTGGGGACCATCTAATTGGAGACCGCAGTTGCATAAAACGCCGCAAACCTGTACAATACCGGGCAGCGAAATCACCCAAGAAACCACACAAACCAGCCCTTCGCTGGTTCTCCTCGGAGGACGAAGAATCATGATGGGAGTACGGACAAGGTGCGACCCGCAGGAGCAGCTCAAGAACCCGCACGCCGTCAAACAGCTGCACGGAGCCCGGGCAATCGAGCAGCAGCGTCGACGGTCCACGTGGAGGCCGATACCAACCACACAGGAGAACACGAAGACGAAAGCCCATTCGAGAAGCAAGTCACCCAGGGCATCCCTGGCACAGAGCAAGCCACAGACGAATCAGGTAAGCTGGACGCAAGTCGTATCCCCCACTGTCAAACATACACCTGTTACACCAGCAATCACGCAACACCCCGAATACAAAAAGGTAGTAGATGAGAACAAACAACTTAAAGCAGAATTACAGGAGGTTAAGTCTAGGACGGCACGCCTCGAGGCACTACTCTTAAATCAATTGAGTAACACGCCAAGCCCGGCGAACGCACCGGTTGTGCAGCCCATGACAACGCAGCAACCACAAACAGCGTCGATTTCGTATCTATAGAACAGCAGATACAGCTTGTATTTGCCGAACTAGGTCAGATGGAGCACACTGCAGCAGCGACATAAGTCAGACGCAGGACCCTCACAAGAGGACTAGTCGAAGCCCGGGTACTCCCACCAGACAACCCAAGGAAGTCGGAACAGATTCTGAGAACACCAACTATGGCTAGAAAGAGCAATGGTCAGCAGACCGAACAAGTGGAAATTTGGCAGTGGAATTGCTACTCACTACGGAAAAAAAACTCGCCAATTTCAGACAATTCATTGACTCGTTTCCAGTCCCTCCCGATATTATATGCGTACATAAGGTAGGTAAACGCCGGGCGAATCTGAAGGGCTATGTCTGCTATAAGAACCCGGAATACCCACAAATAGCGACCTTCGCAAAGAAGGATGTGGCGCTGAGCATTAGCCATGCAGGGAACGAACCCATCTGACATCACGTAATCACGGTTTGGCCTCGAAAACTCTGCCGACCGAAAACGGTGATAATCAGTGTGTATAGTCCTTCCAGAGAGTAACACGCCGACTTCAAGAATGTACTAGTGCACTCATTGGGCCTTCTAAAAGGTACGGACAAACTAAATATTTCTGGTAGACTTTTAACGCACAGCATGCTAACGGGGGCTATAGCAAAGAGAACCCCAAAGGAATAATGCTAGCGAACCTAGTGAAAAGGTACGACTTATGCCAACTTACACAGCCAGATCTCCCCACATTCATTGGTAATAGTGTCGCAAAAGACACGTAATCAGATCTGACATTGACGAGCAGCGCAAGGAACACGACGTGGACGAATCTGGGAGCGAATCTTGGCAGCGACCATCAAATTTTGGGTATATCGCTCAGTGCGGCCAGGATAAGGAGGGTGATCGCGAAAGCCAAAATCTCGGACTGGGTGAAATTCCGCGAAGAGCCTGAGATTCAAGGAGAACTAACCAACGTCAGCCCACATGGATAACACAAATCAAAATGGCAAACGTGATGGTAACGAAGGAGATTGAAGCAAACGCTGAAACTCCGGCGGTCGTTAGACATCTACTTCATTTGTGGAAAGCCAGAAGGAGCCTCGCCAAACGTTGGAGGAGACAGAAACTTAACCGAAAACTGAAAATACGTATAGCCCAGCTATCACAGCAAGCTAATGAGTATGCGCAACGTTTGAGTGACGCCAACTGGAGACAGTTTGCTGACTCGCTCAGAGGAACACTGAGCACTAGAGGACATGTAACATTTTGCGAAGCATGATTTACCCCACAAAAACAGTGACGAACAGGACACTCAAGACCCTTGAGAGCGAGTTTAAAAGTGATGATATCAACGCTAACAAACATGATCAAGGAGATATATGTCAGGTACAACCTTACCACACAGCTGCTACACATCAAATACAAAGAAATACAGCAACCCGACATAGACGCACCCATAACCTTGAAAGAAGTATACGTGGCGGTCCAATCATTTCGGAAAAACAAAGCTCCAGGAAAGGATCAGACGACCAATGCCACTCCGAATGATCAGAAATCTGAGCCCTAGCACAAATCATGGACGTCTTTGACGAGAAAATTTTGAGTAAGGACGGAAAACTCCCAGTCTAATATCACCGTAATACCCAAGCCGGGTAAACCCACGGATATCCAGAACCTAAGACCGATTTTATTGACATCATGCGTGGGCAAGTTGTTTGAAAAAGTGGTTTTACCAGATTATCGAACTATATAAAGAGACGCAAAACCTTATACCCAGCAACATGTTCGGCTTCAGGCCACACGTATAACCTCAGGGCGTGTTGCTAAGTCTCAAGTACAACGCCCTGCACCTTATCAGAGGCTCGAGTGACAATTTTATACGGGCGCTCGATATTAAGAACGCTTTTGACACAATCTTCCATGAGCGTGGGTTTAAGCTGAAGCCTCTACCCCGTCATCTATTTGACGGGTGCAAATAAAGTCTCTCTCTCTCTCTCTCTCTCTCCATGACTCGATCATGGAAGACCGGGAGTCCATAAACTGTGGCCACCGCATATACGCGTGCGTTAGGTCATTACTGACGCACCGAACGGCGGCAGTAGGTTTGGGATGGATCAACTATGTCCGACATTTTTGACCTCCCTAACAGACGCACCCCGCAAGGAGCTATTTTTTCTCCTATCCTCTTCAATGTTGGCATGCGTAAGCTCGCCATTGAACTACAGGTGGACCCATATTTAGGAGTCGCTATTTACGCGGACGACATAACCCTTTGGACGCGAAGAGCGTCGTATGCGGAGAAACAGGACACACTCCAAAGAGCAGTAGACAAGATACTGGCTTTCGCGGACGGAGCAGGGATGACTTGTTCGCCTGAGAAGACCGCGCTAATCTGAGTAAAGGCTAAATACACGAGAAAGAACGATATTGTACCAATAACGATACATTTGGATGGACGACCCGTCAGGGAGGTGAAAACACTGCGCATTCTGGGAATGTGGGTACAACAGAACGCAGGCACCACACACAGCATCCAAACGTTGAGAGGAACAGGGAACGTAGCCCGTATGATAAGAAGGATAGCTAACAGTAAAGATGGGCTAACTGAAGTAGAAACGATCAGACTGGTCCACGCCTTTATAGTTAGCATGGCGACGTACACACCTTCGTACCAAGCGCTAACAAACCAGGAGATGAAACAAGTTAATACAACCATAAGGAAGGCCTTCAAGGCATCGCTCAGCCTCCCCGAAAGTGCTAACGACGATAGAGTTGAGAAACTAGGACTCTACAACACATTTGAGGATTACGCGATTGTGGACCTCATAGCTCAGAGGTCCATGGCTCCGCTCAACGAACCATGGACATGCAGTTCTACCAAAACTGGGTTTCCCACCGCGACCAATATACTGCGAGGGGGATATAGTGCTGCTAGACAGAACACGAGATTTCATATCACGGTGGTACCGATACCAAAGAATATGCATCCAACATGCATGCCGGTAGAAGAGGAGTGTAGCGTTGCACTCGAGCCAGCCAATGGGGAGGTATATCGCCTGGGAGGACGACGCAGTGGCGTTGGCGGAGACGCTTCTTCCGGGTGATATAGTCTAACCAACGCGGCGTTTATTCAACTTATATAGCATGTCAAGGACAGATTGCGTCATGTCATTGGCTGTCACACAAGTGGCGTGATCACATTTGATTGGCGGTACACAGGTGGCATGATCACACCTGATTGGCCTAATGAATTCATACAAACGCACAGACATGGAGGTCGCGGCTCCATCATGCGGACATTGCAAATAACAATGGTAGCCAGTGCTACTTGTGACACCATAGGACAGCGCGAGACACAACAACGAGCACGAGCTGTAACCCTGCGGAATCGTCTCGGTGAAGGTTCGGCCGAGTACTACACAGACGCTAGCAGAGCCAGTAGAGAGACTCACTCACTAGCGGTTACCCCACAACAACGTACCATAACGGCCACAGTCGTAACTTGAGCCACACGCATGGCCGAAGCGGCTGCAATAGCCATGGCCATTGCAGACGCGGAACACAGAAAGGAGTCAGTAGTCATACTGTCCGACTCGCAGATGGCATGTCGCCTGTTTCTCAATGGGATGGTACCCAGAATTGAACGCATAATTCTGGGACAAACCTTGCCAGAACACCACGACATTATCTGGTGTTAGACCCATCAGAGCTTGGAGGGTAACGTTGCGGCCGACTGTATAGCTCGAGAATTCAGCAACAGAGCTGCGTCCTGGCCGAGCGCGGAACTTCTTCCAAGCACTCGGGACACTCTTCTACAACAACTGGAGGAACGCCGAGTCTACGGTCATCCACACAAGGCCCTTAACAGACTGCAGAGTATGGACTGGCGATGCATTCACACAAACAGCTTCCCCAACCTGCATCACCTCAGTAAAATAAGCCCAACTAGATTTCTGGACGTCTGTTCATGGTGTTGTAACAAACTCACACTACAGCATATCACATGGGAGTGCCTGGAAAGGCTTTCACATGCTACTAGCCGATACATAATAGCACTACCACTCATGTTAAATAGGCAGTGGGAGGCATGGTTTGCAGACGAGGGAAAGGAGAGCCAAGTGGCTCTCCTGGTCCAAACCCAGCGAGCCGCTAACGCTAGTGGAGCCCTCGACTAAGGGCCCAACCACGTTCGCCAAATTTTCTTTTATTGCGATAGCAATTATATGGACACTCCAAAGCACATTTCTGCCGTCGCCGTCGCCGTCAGGTTCCGTGTGACCTCAATGGAGATGAAATCGTCGCCGCGCGCCGCCGAACGCTGTATATGTGCGAGTGAAAGGGCGCGAGGGACGCGCGCTTTCACTGGGAGTGAACCCACGGCGGAGAACAAACGCGCGTTCTGAGCCGTGCTCCCTTAAGGGCTGCAGAAGTAGACGTCTCTTTCCTCCTTTACAATCACCATATATGTAGAGCCAACGCGCCTTCTGTCGACGCGTGAAAGGCCGTGAGGGGGGGGGGGGGGGGGAGGCGACGTTTAGCTGGGGCACAAAATGCCTATTTATATCAGAGGCTCCAGCAACAGTCACCAACGCCGCCCGCATTTTGTGCGAACGCGGGCAAAACGCTGACGGCGTTGACAAGTACTGCGTGTGGCCGGTGCTGCTGCATGTCCAAGTTTATACAGCTGATATAGCTACTATCATTACTCCGTATAGCTCTCTACAAATTTGCTATCGTAATTGATGCTTCGCCTTTCAGGTGAAACTGCGACAACTTTTTTGAAATAAATAAAGTTTCTTTCCTTCCTTCCGTAGCCGCTTCACGCAGTGTATGATTGTAGCGCGTTTTTCTATTATGACTGCAGCCACAAAAGATACCATTAGTCGATTTCCAAGATTTAAAAGCTACACTGTCGTTGAAGTTACCCATTGCAGTTATACTATCGGACACAAAGGCGATAACAGCGCTCATTGGAATATAGCGCGCTACTGGAATGCAGCAGCGGAATATTGGCTTGTGATGGTGGCTTGCGCGCACTAAGCTAATCTGAGCAGACAGCAATATAACAGTGCGTCTGTGCCAGTCTGCTACTACATTCACGACCGTAACTTGAATGAAATCGCATTGAAGTTAAGCGCAGTTCCAGCATAAAACAAAAGCGTGCTGATTTCCGTTGTCCCTACGGTGTGCCCTTACTAATTTTAGGTACACTGCTGCCTCTAGTCGCCGAATTGTAATGTGCAATAAAGCTTTATTGTAGCCAGGGGTGTTAGCCTGGTAGCGGGAGTTATTTGGACGTATACGATGCCAGCTCAAGCATGCTACGACACAGCCCCAACATGCCGGTAATTGAACTCCATGGACACAGGCAAGATACGAAGGCACGCTCGAGTAAGCAAAGCTATACAGCAGATTTTCTCTCACTGATATACTGATTGCACACAGACGTGGGACGCCTTACAGCTTTTCATTTCAGTTTTATAACAGGAAATGTAATTTTAGTAGAAGCGTACCAATGTAGCAAATTGGATTGTTTAACCGACGTTTCCATGACACTGACACTTACACTTGTAAATTTTAATGCATTTAAAAGCAACTAAGTATCCCGCAAACTTCAGCAGAGGACAAGCGTTACTCGGTAGCCCGCGCATATGGCTCTTGCGCGCCCACTCACACAGCGCCACGCGGGCAACAGCGGAAATGCGACAACACACGAATTTGTCAACAGGAAGCCCACTATGTCTCGCTATACACGCCTTGCCCTGCTTGGGCGACTGCAGGTGACGCTGCTCTGGGTGCTAGTGACAAGTCTCCGCGCCATCTGTGATTGGTGCCAAAACGCAGCTGGCTCATCGGGACAGAAGTTGGAACATCATATATTAGGCGAGTCGGCACTCCTGTTTATCTTACTTCGTGACCACAGTGAAGAAGCCACATCGCTCTAAACACAAATGAACCGTTTTCAGCAGAACACTGTCAAACATGACGCTTAGATAAATGGCGAGATTTTGCGAGTTTTTAGATGACCAGTCGGCGAGAAAGAATCGACTTGAAAGGGTTGTCTGTCCCTTTTATATACTGGGCTTTTGGTCATGTAATGCAATCTAAAACACTTATAAGCGTGTCAAACGGGCACTTTCGATTGCGATCTAGCATGGTCCGGATCGAATTACTTGACCACCACTGGCTTCACCCCGCAGCTTGTGCAAAAATTCCCGGCAGACCCAATCTCAAGATGACTGCCAACGTTAATGCGATTAGCATTGAAGCAATGTATAGTGACAGGCCGTATTGCCAATACCCATGTACGAGGTGTGTATGCCCTGTGACACACGCGCAGAGACCTAAGAATTGACATGAAGAAGCTTCAGAGCGGCCCGTACCCATTTTAACACACCCAATTTCCCAAGTTTGTCCGACCGTTTGTTTGGAACACTCTTCCGTCAGCACATCGGTTGCATGCTGCACCCACTAGAACATCAACTGCCCTCTGATGCAAGTTTTGGCGGGAAGTGGTTACAGACGCAGATAGATGTCGGTCGGGCACCTAGAAGTGCGTAAAGTGCCCAAATAATGCCGACCGCATTAAAAATGCGAGATATTCGATCCCGATCTGGCTCGATCATGACCGAAAGTGCACCGGGTGAACCCCGTATAGTTAGCATGTCTGGGACAAGGCATGCGAAAGACATATTTACTTACTTTTCACCCATCGTTGCTACCTTCCGCGATGTCGTAGACGTAGAGCCGAGATTCGATGTCTTCGACGCGAGCGAGCCCGATGATGATGATAATGATGATGATCCTCTGTACAAATGGCACATACTCACGGTGGGGGATCGGTCATGAATTGGGCGGTTTGGAGAAAATCGATTAGAAAAGCTTAGAAGAAAAAAAAACAGAAATATTAGAGGACGATTTACTGTGATCTGTGCTCAAAGTGGAACAGTGATCATGCTAAGGTGAATCCGGCTAGCAAGTCCCTTTTCTTCTTCTCGCACCACCAGCACCCGACACGCTGAGCGCGTTCTTCCTGCTTACACCGTGGTGCTTACCCACTACGAGGGATTCGACAAGAAGCCTGTGGTTAGAGAGAGGAAGGGACATAAAACTGGGGAAAATAAGGCGAGGTAAGGTGACAATTCCACAAATAAAGCTAGGCCAGCCCTTGGCACCGCTAGCTTTTAAAGTGTGTGATAGCATTCTTTGAATCTGATGTCTCGGCAGTTGTGCGCGCGTTCCTCGTGGACATCTTTGCACATCTTCAATTGTCAAAGGGACGTCTCTATTGTCCGCGGCAACTTTATCTTCTTCGGAGAGAGCGATGCTTGCGCTCGTGTCCCCTCCCTTCGTTGTCTTCTCTAGTCGTGACAATATGCAGTATTTTTTTTTTTTTTTTTTTGCTATTTTGTGCACTCTGAGCGATCGCGTAGGCTCTACACACCTCGATTTTTTTTTTTTTAGATATCTCCGATGTTGGTGAAGTCTGCCTAAAATCCTGCATAGAAATTCGTGACCGATGGTGGGATAAACATCCGTCTTTCGGTGCAGCACCCCAAATGCAATAACCATCCGCCGCCGTAGACTTACAACCGCGTAAGGCTCGAATAACGGAACTTTTGTAGGCATTTGCATCTCAAGAAAAGCGCCAGCTTCCGCGAGTTCATTGTGTGTTTCCGGTGCTCTGTGTATTTAAATCTTTTCATGCACGCTTGAGCACCAGTTTTGGACCATGGCATTAAAATGACTGTGAACATTTTTACGCATTCTTGATGCTTACAAGTAAGTGAATGATGAAACTGAAGTGGCTACACAAAATGTATGCTGCCCATTTGTAGCAATACACATGTTTCATTTAACGAATGTTTTGCTAACAGATCCTCGGGGTATGCTTTGAGCATGAAATTATTTCGGCCAACACGTAGTAGTAAGTGGCTTTTAAGTAAGAGAAGATAAAAGTGCAGCACTGTCTCTCGCTACGAGGTCACCTCCGCAGTACTGCACGGGGAAGGGATAATGGGAATAAAAGAGTGAGGAGTGAAAAGAGTAGAGCGGTAATAACCCAAAGAAGGGATGAAGAAGTAGCAAAAACGGGGCTTATAGCCAAGTGTAAAGGTTTGTGGACTCAAAAAACTCAAGCAGAGCTGTGAAAGGTCGGTTGGTTATAGATGCATGTCCGCGAGGGAATAGGAAAACGTTGGCGTTGTCCATGGGGAGTCCAAGGCGGCGATATGCGGCTGTTAATGAGTCGCGAGCATGGGAATAGCCGGCGCAGTCGAGGAGAATGTGGCTCAGAATTTCATCTGAGCCATCGTTGCAGCTGAGGCAGACAGAACTGCCGGTGCCGGAGCTGCTCGCTGTGCCGTTTTGGCGCAACCGACGCGAAGTCGGAGGAGAAAGGTCCGATCGGCTCGAGAGAGCCCCAACTTTGGGAGGGGACGAGGCGGAACACCGGAGGCATAGAGTTTCATATTACTAGATTAGAAACTCTATGACCGGAGGCGACTCGCGCGTCGGGGTGTTTGGCTCTCATGGCGATGGAGATAACGTGCCGGGCAGCGTCAAAGCGGCAGGCCAACACATGCGTTATAATAGTACATGAATTGAGACCTGTTTTGCGTAGGGTGTACTAGAATGGGGGAGTGGGTGCAGCGGACGCCTTGGCAAGCGCCGAGAGTGAAGCAAAAAAAATTGTCGCAGTTTCACCCGAAAGGCGAAGCATCAATTGCGATAGCAAATTAGTAGAGAGCTATACGGAGTAAGGATAGCAGTTTTATCAGCTGTATAAACTTGGACATGCAGCAGCACCAGCAACGTGCAGAACTGTTGTCGACGCCGTCGGCGTTCTGCCTGCGTTCGCACCGAACGCGCGTGGCGTTGGTGACTGTTGCCGGTGCCTCTGGGTGTGGCTCGGAGGTTTTCGACGAGATCATGATGCATAGAGTTTCTAAATAAATAGTAATATGAAACTCTATGTCATGATGGGACACTCGTCGAGCTGCGTCGGAAATCTTACCCACCTTCTCACCTCGCCACATTTTTATATAAATACGCATTTGGTGCCGCAGCTAAACGTCGCCTCCCCTCTCTCCCTCCCTTCCGTCCCCCCACGGCATTTCGCGCGACGGAAAAAGTCGCGTTTGCTCTCTATATATGGTGTTTGTAAAGGAGGAAAAAGACGCTTAATTCTGCAGCCCTTCAGGGATCACGGCGCAGAACGCGCGTTTGCTCTCCGACGTGCGTTCACTCCCCGTGAAAGCGCGCGTCCCTCGCGCCCTTTCACTCGCACATACAGCGTCCGGAGCGCGGCGACGATTCCATCGCCGTTGACGTCATATGGAACCTCATGGCGACGGCGACGCCGACGGCAGAAATCCGCTTTGAGTGTCCATATATCGCAAAAAACGTTGGAATTGTGGCGGCGCTGCCGTCGCTTTATTCTGAATCTCCGGCAAATAAACGCTGGCTCCGGCTGCTTCGGCGGCGCTCATTTTTGGCTGAGGCGAGCTCACGGGCTGAGTAGCTCTCGTCTGCTCGACTGTCATACCCCGTGAACGAGGCGCAGACGCCGAACCAAATTCCAAAGCCGACTTATCAGCTTCCGAAAATAATCCCATAAAAGCAAGGACAATTAAGAATGGGCCCTCTGGTGCGCCACCGAACGCCGGTTGCTGTCCAAAGACCGAGTCAGAGCCCAGAGTTGCCAAAACACAACAAAATATATTCTTCGCACAAGGCAGTTACACACACACACACACACTTGCACGCTTAGGCTAGACACAGCACAATACAAATCATATGAGTATTCACAAAACACTGGAAAATAATTAACAAGCACGAAGAGTCCAACACGTAAAGTACAAAATGAATAGGAACACTAAGTGTCCAATTGTATTCACTGTGCTGGTCTTCAGTCGGACGATCTCGGCGTAGCTCGGGGCAAATCTCGAAGAAGGAATTTCTACCGGAAATGCATATTCTCGATGAACTCGTCGACTAGCTTGCCGGGGAATCCCCATCTTTCGCAGACGGTCAATCTTCACGTTACATCTCTTTACCGAAGCGGTCTGATCCGAACTCTTCTGATTCTCGCACGCCGTTTTTATAGCCTTCGACGGTCGTTCTCGAACCTTCGGTCGGAGTCGTGATCGCGTAGAATGGCCAAAGCCTGGGAATCTACTAGTCAATTCTCGCATCTTCAACCGCCGCCGTCATAGCATCGTCGAAGGGGGTGATGACTCAACCTGTTGGCGCACGCTCACGCTGTAGTAATCTCTCTCTCGACTCACCGGGTGAGAAGGTGCCTCGGCGCCCGTTCACTCTCTCTCTCTCTCTCTCTGGGTACCGTTGCTTCGTCTATGCTCTTCTAGACTTCTAGACGCCGTTGGTCGCATCGCTGTTTGAGGCGTATGCGCTCTCCCCATATGTTGAAACTGTCGCGGTGCGTGCGGGCGTGCTTCTTTCGCTGGCTTGCGTGACACGCGGCGCGCACTTTGATTACGCGCTCTTTTGTGACATCGACGCACCGTCATTGTTGCATCGTTTGCATTCTTTCCGCCGCTCTTTTAGGGGCGAAGCACCTTAGGCCCGAGCCTTGTCCCTCCCTCGTCGTCTGTAGCTCCGGTTTGCATGGAGTCCGCTAGGGGCGCTGCGGTCGTTCCCGACGCGCGCTCTCTTTCTCTCTCCAGCCATGGATGATGACGGTCGCTTCTGATAACGGCGCGCCCGCTATGGATGAAAAGGCGAGAGTGGCGGCTCAGCTGCAAGCGGAGTCGAGGGCTCGCAAAGCTGCTGCAGCACGGCGACGCGGACAACAAGCGGACCCGGAGTCTAGGGTGCGGGAAGCTGCAGCAAAACGGCAACGCCGGCAAGCGGACCCGGAGCTGAGGGCTCGCGAAGCTGCAGCAGCATGGCAACGCCGGCATGCGGACCCAGAGCTGAGGGCTCGCGAAGCTCACGCTTGAACCGAGCATCGGCGCCACCAACCTCAGGTAAAGAACGCTTCCGGCGTTTTGCCACCGCTTCCCGCGCTCTCGCCGCCTCTGGGTCCGCTTGCCGGCATCGCCGTGCTGCTGCACTGATCACAAGACAGTCTTAATGAAGGGAAAACGAAGTTCGCACCTCAATACCATATACGACCAATAAAACAACATTGTATATACTGTACACATCTGTTGCCACTCATTTGGTTGTTCGAGTGGGCAATGTACGGGGGATTCACGGTTACCCGAATGATCCCCCGGTGCTTCACCCACTCATCATCATTCACTTCGTGGATATGCGGTGTTTCTTTTTAACACGAAAGTGTTTTATGCCGGGGTCCACCAAGACTTCACTGACGTATTTCCGTCACGGAAATACGTCATAGAACATAATACAAAGAAAGAAACCAGAAGAAAAAGTTCCACAAACATGCAAAATTTGGAAATCGAACCCACGACCTCTCGGTTCGCGACGATAGATCGCCGAGCGTTTAACCCATTGCGCCACAAACGCATTTGCAGAGAGCTACACAGACGCGCCTTATATATCTAACACTCCTCCGTGTAACCGCGCTCTTGCTCGGGGCGGTGCCGCCGCCTACGAGCAGAAAAGAGAAGTACTGCATTATGACACTAACGCGCACCGACAGTGAACGCTTCGGTGGTCTCAGCACTACGACGCCTCGATGCCAGCATTCGAAGGGACGCTTGCATCAAGAAGCACTACCAACGCCACTTAGGTGGCGTTCACCGTACTCAGCACAGCGGAGCGTGGCCTCCGCAATTAGCTCTGAAAATGTTTCTGAAGTTGATCGCGGAGGCTGCAATTACAACGCGCTGTACGCGCTGATTTGACTCGGTGACGATTCAGTTACGTGCTTTGTCTTGCGCGTTGTATTAGTGTGTCAGTTACGTGCTTCGTCTTTCGCGTTGTGCTAGCGTGTGCAGCGTAGTGCAGCTTCCATATGCACGACGGTTGCTCATGGTCATCGACGTTGGTAGTCGTGATGGAGGAGACGTGCCACCAGGCGTCAGCGTGGGTGCATCAACGCCTAAGGGCGCTTTAGCCACAAAACACCAATAGACATTATATATCAATGTGCAATAAACATTACACTACTTCTGTGAAGACACGTTTCACTTTCGTGTTCTATACCGATTCCTATATAAGAGGGATCAACCACATTTTTTTTCTATTTTATTTACAATAGATCGGTGTGGAATGATATCAGTGTTGCCGACTGAGTATCCGCCTGTCAAAGCTCCATGCAGCTGCGGTAGGGTCTCCGACGCGACAAGCGTCCGGCCGGCGCGCGGGGCCGCTCATTCGGGAGAAAGCGACGGTGGCGCCACCAACTTTTCAATAAAAAAACACCGCATATCCACGGGGTGAATGATGGTGAGTGGGCGAAGCTCCGGAGGGAATCATCGGTAAACCGTGAATCTTCCGTGTAATTCGCCCAGTCTCGCCGCACTAAATCGAACGATTGACTTCCACCAATGACACGCGCCATATGTGACGTCATTCCTACTTTATAACAGCGCCCTTCATTATAATTGCACCATCTCCTGCTTAAGGGGACGCTAGCACAAACGCGTTAGAAACGTGCAGTACTCTCTAGTAAGGGGGAGAGGCCACAGCGTCTTACGCAGCCGTTTGCACAAGCCGGAACGTGCACCACGTTTGCCGACGCCATCAGCGTTTATGAATACGGGGGTAAGGCGGAGAGGCCACAACGTCTTACACCAGCTTCTTACACGGACCGTAACGCGCTAGCACAAACGCGTTAGAAACGCGGTGTTTCGTTAATGTTGGGTATTTATTGTCATCGTGGTGCGTGCGTCTATGTGCGCTTTGTGGCGTAGTGGTTAGCGCCGCGCGTTCGGAAGCGAGGGGTCGCTGGTTCGATTCCGCGCTACGGACACAACTTTCGGAATTTTTTTTTAAGGGCGAAGCTCCTTAGGGTGTGCGCACGGCCGCTGGATAAAAAACGCCGGAAGCGTTCTCCGGAATCCGGAAGCTGGCTTCCGGAAGCGGAACCGGAAGCGGAAGTCGGCTTCCGGTTATACTATACATATACATATATACGTATATATGGGTATACATACACATAGGGACACACAACGCCATCTATTGAGCAATTCATAAAACTAGACGTGGCTACCTACTACGACGGGGACGAACGGGTGCCGCTATAAGGAGCTTCGCCCCTAAAAAAACCTCAGCGGGGAGCCTGCGTTGGACCCACTTCCCCAATCTAGTACACTCTATTTTGCGATTTTAGCAATGTTTTTTTTTTTTTATTTCACTAAAAAGAAATTATGTTCGCAAAACAAAAGTAACTCGTTCTGCGGCTGTACCCTTGCACCAGAGGGGCAAGTTTATGTTTAGAGCAAATCTATTTGGACATATCCTGAAGCAGGTGAAATCGACATTTTTGTGGATAACAAATTTGGTCTCGCTAGCTGGCGTACAACTGCCCCAGACCAAAGTGCTAAGCAAGTAAAAGCAGCGAGAAAAGGTGCCAAGCTGCTGTATGCGAAAAGTAAACTGCGTGAAAGGTTTAGGCGGCTGGAAGAAACACACGACACTTAAAAACGCAGCTCCTGCGCTTCGCCGTATGCGTTTCTTCCTATCGTGCAGTTTACCCTTCTTTCAGTATGAACCAACTAGCCCGATATATGTTATCGCCATAGGTGGACACCGATTTCGCATGGTATCACTATTTCGGACTATAGGGAGAACGCCAGCGAGCGTGAAACACGCGCAAACTGCCCGTCCGCACGAGCTCAAGGCTGCGGCGAGGCGTCTACAGTGGAGCTGATGACGATGATTTATTGGCATCCCCTTTGAAACGGGGCGGCGACAAGTAGTCACCCAGCCTGCTTGATTTAATCAGGTATACTATACATGTTCTTTATCTAGCATTTTTGTACACCTCTCATTATTCTTTTTTCTTTTTCAAAAATTTACCTTGTAGCGATACCTATGATTTTAAGAGATCAGGTCGTATCCATCTTTTCCCTGCTTTTTTTTTCCACCAGTACTCTAATCGTATCTTGCTTATCTCTACGGCTGATCTGTTGATGTTTCCTTCCACTTTAAACCCAAGCGCTTCTGGGAGTTGCACGTTACGTACGGTTCTCGCTGGGTGGATCCCGTCGCATTCCATTAGGATGTTCTGAGCGCGATTAGGGTGCCTCGATGCCAGCGCCGCCGTTCAGGGTGGTGCCAACCTTTGACCGCCCCCGCGCCGCCGCTTTCTCGCTGCGACGCCATATTGTGTCACAGCGAGCCGTTGCGATTGCTTGGTGCGGGTGCTGAGTTCGAGGCACAGTGCGCGTGGATGCTTCGCGGACGCTTCTACTTGCTAGACAGTGTTCAGCCGCATGACTGACAAGCTATCAAGTGCATCGTGTCGACATGACGGGCTGTTGTGTTCCCAAGTGCGCCGGATCGACGCGTAAAGGACTGCGTTGTTTTCGCTACCCCCGGGACCCAGAGCGACGGAAGAGATGGGACGCCCAAGTAAAGCGCGATCACTGGAAGGCAACGGATAACTCCTGCATTTGCGAGGTAAGTGTCAAGAATGTTTAGACTACCGCACCATGTTTTTCATTTAAATAAGAAAGTATTCTCTGATCCTCGCTCACGTACCTACGTTCGCTCACGAACTAAGTAAGCACTGCACCGATGCTGTCTGAGTAGCGTATGGTTTGCGAGCGCGCGTCGCATAGGCTTTTTTCGTTTTGATGGGCGCAGTCTGTACCCTTATTTTAAGGACTGACGAAGATGCTTAGCCGCGAAGTAGTCTTACATTAGCTACGAATCGTCACGTAAGCCACCTATTTTCCTTTTTCACGGGAAGCACACATCGTCTGTGTCTCTTGTTTCTTTTTTTTTTTTTTCGGTACTGGTTATTTGGGACTAAAGAACGCAGTGCTTCGTCTGGGGAGAGCGGCTGTTTTGTACGTGGTAAGCGAAACATTGTGATTTTCTCTGATTTCTCAGGAGATATCTTGCGGACCTCAGGGTGTTACGTTACATAGCTGATTTTTTAGACTTGTACATATTTGTAGCGTGGTGATCGTAAGCCGATGGTCATTCGTGCTCATTCCCGATCGTAGTGGGTACTGTGACGGTCTTTAAATGCCTGTGCACGGTATGCCCAGGTGTAGTAGAGTTAAGGGGCATCATGGGACCAAAATGTTTCGCCGCTTTCTGGCATGGTGTCTGTTGTAGCCTGTGCATTTCTTCGAAACGTGTGAAGCGAGGTAATACAGCATTGCTTCTGCTAAAATTTATTTTTAGGCACTGTAATGGGTTCTCTGTATTTACAAGGCAACTTTTCATATCAATAATCACTTTTGTTGTTTTACCTGTACTTAGAAACACTTTGAAGAGGACCAGTACGAGGGAAATCGACAGGATGGGCGCCGTCTGTTAAAGTCAACAGCCCTACATCATCATGGACTATATTCTTGAAGTGAAAAACATTGCTAATCTGTATTTGACTGTCTTAGTTTCATTTACGGTTTTTGTACGCGATATGCATGCAGTGTTGTTTATTTTTTCAATGTAGTTATCAGTATTCTAATGGTAATTTATAAAATTTTCTGTACTCGCCATCGATGTGTTTGGCTGATGCGACGTATTCGATGGTAGCTGATGTATTCTGGCTGAATATCTTGATTAATATTATCCGCGGTTGCGTTTTCTTGTTTGCATTCTTGTTTTCGATTTATATTGTGTGTAATAAGGTTGATGTACTCACTTGAACCCGCCCCCCCCCCCCCCCCATGTAATGAATAAATAAAAAAAAACTCTCTCTATCCCGAATTGTGTGTCGAGCCTACCTTGCGAATTAATTTTTTTATCTCGTCTTTCAACATAACCTTCAGGCCCCACACAGTACATATAATTTTTCATGTACATATCTCTTTCATGATTGATTGTACTAGACATTATAAGTAAATGTATTTTGTGCATCGTTTGATTTCTTGTGTGTACTACGCAAGATTGACACAGACAAGTTACGTTACATTTTTTTCTACAGCACTAACCAAACCTTATTTTCACATCGCAGTTATTTTTACACCAGCTTAATCCTGTCAGCACACAGTTTTGTGGGCAAAAAAAGGAAAAATTCCGCGTAGATATCGTCAAATAATTGCAACGAACGCGAAGAGCACGCGCAACGCAAGGGAAACTAACCGCCGTGCGCGAGTGGCTGGCTACGGTAAAGGAGGCGTGACGTGTAAACCAAAATACAACAGCGAAAAAGAAACTTCCACACACAGGGGGTCGCAAACCTTATATACCAAGTATCGAAGCGCAAAAAAATAGTGCGTATTTTAAACATACACACGGCATATTAAATGTGAATAGGCAACTTGGGGCATGTTCCCGGCGCCATACATTTACGTCTTCGACCTTCGACGAGTTAACGGCTATTGGTTATAAAGATATGCGGATGGGACACCGATAAAAAAATCCTCACCAAGGCAAAGCACTTGGAAGCGCGCCGCGAGTAACACTTTATGAACGCAAGCGTAGCTGAGTCTCAGCTCGTGTGACACAATATGGCGGCGCCAGCGGGGTTTTCTCCACCCTGAAACTTTGGTGTGCTTTCCTTCACAATAAAACCAGTTGTTAGTCAGCGCCTGTGTGTCCGCGTCTCCCTTCTTGTGGTCGTCTGTTTGCGCTGTTACCCAAAGTTTCAAGATGTACTAACTCGCCCAAAAAGAAGTATTGATGAAATTTCTCCACCCTGGACGGCGGCGCTGGGCATCGAGGCACCCTAAGCGCGATGGAACGGCGCCGCCCTCTGGCGGCTGCCCAAGGAGTGGCGACAGCGGCGGTAAGCGCACGGGCGGGGAGTTTTACAACTGAAGCTACTCTAGTCAGGCGCGGATCCAGGGCGGATGTCCGGATGTCCCCCCCCCCCCCCCCCCCCCTCAGATTTCTGCATCGCCCCCTCGCTGACAAGGGGGATGGCCCTGTCGCAAAAAAATATGGTCAACAGCATTTTTCAAAAGTATTTTTCGCGAGTACCCGTGATATCAGCCATGTAGAAGTAAAGCTAGCTCGCTCACAAAAACTTAGTTGTATTCCGTTGGGGTGTGGTGTCGCGAAGTTGCCGTAGTTATTTTTTCTCATGAACACCTTGGACATCCTGGCGCCGGCGATGCCTTACTCGTCCCGTCGGTGGTGTCGAATGAACGAGGGGACGAGGGGACGTCCCTTTTGCCAAGCACGCCGATGTCCGCGCGAGCGCCTTCGCGCCTGATCAACTTAGTTGCCCTTTGGGGTGTGATCGGTTGCCTCATTGGCTGTCACCGGTTCCGCGACCAACCTGCTTAATGAAAGAGATCATTTGCTGAAGTGTTCATATACAGGGTTTGTCCGAAAATCAATGTCAGTGATTATATTGTGAAGCGACTATACGTCGCAGTGCGCTAAGACCAGTTTGGATTCGTGGAGGGGGAAGTTAGCTTACGCACGCGCTGTCGCTCAGTCGTCTGCGACCATCTGGAGAGTAAGGACACGGTTTTTCGTCAACTCATTTTCATTTACGGTGCAAGTCGTAATGCAGTGCTCGTTGGAACAAAGGATTGCCACCGAGTTTTGTGTGAAACTCGGCAAGTCCGCAGTGGAAACTTTTCCTATGATAAAAACAGCTTTTGGTGATAATTGTTTGTCGGATCATCAGGTTTACCGGGGGCACAAAGTATTTTTAGAAGGTTGTGAAGAGGTCAGCGATAAAGGCCGCGCTGTACTGCCGTCAACGACCATCACCGACGAAAATGTGACGCGCGCGAGAAATCTTTTGTACTCAGACCCTCGTTTGAGTGTCCGTTTAGTGGCACAGAGAGTAAACATTCCAAAAAGTACCGTTCACGAGATTTTGACGAATAATTTTCAGATGCGAAAAGTGTGCGCGAAGATCTTGCGCAAAATGTTAATGGACGACCTACAATCGAGCCGAGTTGAAACGTGCCAGGACGTTTGGGACTTGTGCGAAAGTGACCCCCACGTTTTGGACAATGTCATCACAGGTGACCAGACTTGGGTGTTTGAATACGACCCCGAAACAAAAAGGCAAAGTGCCAATTAAGTGGCACAGCTCGGCGTCCCCTCGCCCCAAGAAGGTCAGAATTAGCAAGCCAAAGGTCAAGACCATGCTGACTGTGTTCTTTGACATCAGTAGCCTTGTCCACCATGAGTTTGTACCCCATGGCACAACCGTGAATGCCAAATTCTACGTGAAAGTGCTCAAGCGACTCAAACGAAGGATTCATCGCACCCGGCCTGATATCGAGGGCGATTTGAAACTTCACCATGAGAACGCACCATGCAGCCTGCACCGCCTTCCTCGTGACCCACTTCCTGGCCGATTGAAAGATGCCTACGGTTCCCCAGCCGCCCTACAGTCCTGACGTGACTCTCTCAGGCTTCTTTTTTCTGCACTTGAAAATTGCCATGAAAGGACATCATTTCGCGACAGTTGGCAAAGTCTAAGAGGCTTGCAACAAGGCTCTAAAGGACATTCCTAAGGAGGCCACCGTGACGCCTTCGATGGTTGGAAATCTCGCTAGAAGCAATGTAACGACGCAGGAGGAGCCTATTTTGAAACATTTTATTGTGTTGTACTGATCTCATCAATAATTTCTTTTTGATCAACTCACTGACATTACTTTTCGGACAAACCCTGTATAAATAATAACAACTAACAGCTAAACTAAGAACTACGCATAGGCAACTTTTTTTAACTGTAGCACTCATTGTGATCACAGTTACACGTTGACAATATCCAGTACGAGCACAGTACCGTTCGTACGCTACAAGTTTTTCATTGTAACTTCCCAGTTTTGTTGCCGTACATTAAGCATAGTAGGGTCAAAGCCGCTGGATCCGTTTATCTGAGTGGGCGTTCTCGTGGAGCAGGGCGAAGTCTCGAGCAGCGGCTGCGAAGTGGGGGAGCGTGACGTCAGCGGCCAACGCCAGCGCGCGGGCCAAGGATGGCGTCGAGTGGTTAGAGAAACGGAAGCAGATGCGCGCATTGTGTAAAAGGATGGCGTCGCGTGGGAAACAAGACATGAAGACGCTGGCTCGCGCTCTCGGCTACTACACCACATCGTTCTTCTTGTAGGTGGCGTCGTGAGTCTTCTTACGCGGTGATTCGCATATCGTAAACAACCAGCGTAGTGGTTGCCGCATTGGAGCTCCAAAGCAAACGAAGGTGTCTCAGCCGAACACACAGAATCTCCTTAAGGAAAACAAGGTGTCCCAACAGAACTCCAAAGACGGACCCATGCTTGCGCATTTATAACGAACCTGCAGCAGATCATCCCAAATTTTATTTTAATAAACAATACAGGCTAGATATACCGGGTGTTCAAGATTAAGCATTATGATTTTCTTAAAATTAGGCACTGGGAGGCACGTGAAGACCACCTGCGCAAATAAGTTATGTGGCCAGGGGGACACAAAGTGAGATGATAATTATCGCTGTCAGCAGCCGAATTGACTAAAATTGAATAATTAACTTTGTATTGACTGCATTAAGAAACACGACTGCCTCTAAGTTTTCAATACAAACATACCCACTTACTGCAGTTGACAAAAAATAATTGTTGAAATTGAGTTAATTAGGCTGTTCACAGCGATTATCATCATCTCACTTTGTGCCCTCCTGGCTACATAACTTATGTGCAAAGGTGGTCTTCGCTTGCCTCCCAGTGCCTAATTTTAAGAAAAGCATAAAGCTTAGTTGTGAACACCCTGTATTATCAGGCACAGCCGCCAAGCACATGACTGTATTGGGTAACGTCGTTTTCTTATAAGCTGGGAGAAACCGATATCTGGCTTCGCTACAGGTCTTCTTCCTCTTTCTGGGGTTTTACGTGCCAAAACCAGTTCTGATTATGAGGCACGCCGTAGTGGAAGGCTCCGGATTAATTTTGACCACGTGGGGTTCTTTAACGTGCACTACAGCGCAAGCACATGGGCGTCTTTGCATTCCGCCTCCATCGAAATGCGGCCGCCGCGGCCGGGATTCGATCCCGCGATCTCGTGCTCAGCAGCGCAACGCCTGAGCTGACTGAACCACCACGGTGGGCTACAGATGTGGCTCTAGAGGTATAAAACGCAGGTTTATCGTGAGCAGAAACGGTGAATTTCGGTAAATATCAAAGGCTACTATCATCATCATCATCACTCACAGAAGCTGACCCCCCCCCTCAGAAAAAACCTGGATCCGTCCCTGAGTCTAGTAACTTTGTCCAGCCCCACCAGTCCAGCGTGTACTTTTAGTGCTCTGTTCACATTGTCGTTACAATTTAGAAGGTGGCTTGAGGTCGAATTTTCCTGATTAACAAAAACACTATATCACTGTCTTGTATTTCTTCATTCACTCTTAAATTACTTTGAGTGAAACGCTGAAGGTATAAACATCGTCATCATCCTTGGTGTCGTTAAATTATTATAATTATTAGGCATTTTTTGCTGTTGGATTCCTCTGGCTAAAGCAAGAAATTTGTATATTATGCCAAGTGCTTGCCCCCCCCCCCCCCCTTGGCAGAGATCCTTGGTACAGTGTACTAGAAGGGGGCAGTGGGCTTACTCCTCGGCGGAGGCTATGCGATGCGGCGGCTCCACGAATGGCGCAAATATGAGCTTCTCCGATAGCCCGAGCGGCGGCGCTGGCGTCAGTTTCAATGGAGCGTGGGTGCGACGGCCCCAAAATTCTATCTTATCTATCCAAAGGCGACTATAATTCAAAATGTAAATATTGCGACACAGATCCAGCTGATCAGAATAATTTTCTATGGGGTTGTAGGAATAATCCTCCCCCAAGAAATCTGCTACGGCAAGCTCCCTCACAGGAGGCGTGGGACTCCGTACTAAAATCTACTAACGCTCAAACCCAAGCCGGGCTGGCGGACTGGGTGGCGAAGGTCGCGGCCAGCTGGACGCCACTCTAGCCCCCTCTGCCTGACCTCGGCTCCCCCCCCCCCCTCCCCTTGTCTTCAATAAAGTTTATTTCCTCCTCCTGGATGCGACGGCGCAGCTGCCCAGTGCCCGCCCAGTGCCCGATCATATTCGTTGGAGTTGCAGAGCTGCGTTGTTTCTTTTTCTTTTGTGGACGTCTTCGCGTGGTTTTTTTTTTTTTTCATTCAGTGTTTTTTTCGCAAATAGCCTGCAAGAGATTAGTATGCCTTGCAGTAACTGAGCCATGCCGCGGCATCGACAAAATCACTGTTACGCACCTGGGTGCCAAACAGGCTATGTTTATGTGAAGGATGGGCCGAAGTTGTCCTTGTTTGGCGTCCCGAAGGATAAAAATAGGCGGAAAGAGTGGGGAAAAAACCTCCGCAGAGCTGACAAGCCCCTGGACGACACGAGCGCAGTATGCGAGCTCCATTTCCAGCCACGTTTTGTGCTCATGTCCACCGCAGTTCCTGATCACTGTGAATTGTATTTCTTTTTATGGTCTAGTTAGGTCAGTTAGCGAAGGAAACTGCGAGGAAGGCACACTGGCCTCCTTACTGGAAGTTGACTATTTCGAAGCATCATGTGACCGAAATGAGTGCAGTCAAACTGCTGCTAGCGCTATTGCCACAGAGGCCACACAAAACGTGGTACCCCAGCATTGCACGGGCCTGCGGGTTTCAAACGACCATAACCAGCACGTGGCCAGAAGTGACTCGAGGCTCACTTACCACATTGCGGGCTATGTTGCGCGGGAGTGTATTGTCAATTCCAGCACAAAATGCCAAGAATGCATAAAGCTGCGCTTACTATGACGCCACCAGGCGAAAGGTTTCAACTTGCCCGGCTAACAAACTTCTGTGACCGAGGAGGCCTCCTTTATCCCTCCAGCCAGCTGTACGGCTTCGTGAAAAAGCTAGAGTATCTTTTCATAGAATGCTTCTGTCAGAGTGAGCCACACTCTGACAGCGTTATGGATATGCTGGAAGTTGTTAAGAGTAAGCTTCTCCTCGAAGTTGGCTGCAATGTGCACGCTCTTAGCCTCACAGCTAAAATAATTCGTTTTTACATTGTCACACGTCTGTATTTTTATGTGAAAGGAATTAACTGTGACAAGGCAGGAAAGCGGCAGAGGGCCAAGCAGCTGAAGTCGAACCGTTGCTTATGAGTTGAAGTGCATGAAACAATGGCTTGCTGTACTTGTAAATAAAAGCTTTCTGTCCTGTATCCTGTACACTGTATCCTGGGTGCGCTACTGCACCGTGTAGACTATCCTGAGAACCTGTCATCTTTTGTCTAACCTGTAGTGCCTTATATCGCAGGCTTTGTAGCCAGAAAGGTCACCGTTACAAACAGTTGTGAGGAATGCGTGGTGACTCTGCAAGCAGATCAATAACCACCCCAAGTGAGGCAAAAGAGCCGAGGTGTACTTGTTTCTCCTTCGCAGGACGTGATCGGGATTTGCACTGCTGCTGAGAAGGGGTTACGACGACTGCAAGCTGAATGCCCGTATTTGAAGTACATTCGTGCAAAGTCAAAACACTTGGTTTTGGAGGTCCTCAGCTTGTCTTCAGAAAAGAAATGGTTTTCAAGCATCGTTGAGCATATCATTGACTGTGATGCTTTGGACAACCACATTTATATTCTGTGCAAGAAAGTGGCCGTAAGAATCAGACTCCATCACATGACGAAAGAAAGAAACAGGGTAATGAGTGCCGAAAAAGCCAGGTCGGCTCTTACGAAGCTTCACATGTGTTCATGCTTGCAAGGAGAACGCCCGAAGAAACAAAATAAAGTGGATTGCATTGTTATCTGCCATTTGACTTCTTATTATTGGCTCCTTCCTCCTTAGTGTTCGCCATAACCGTTAAAACCACGGCGGCGAGACGTAGTCAGCGCGGCGGGCGCGCTGCGGCCCTGCGGTACCTGCGCATAGAGTTTCTCACTATTGACCCTTTTCGCAGAGCAGTTTGTTTTAGAGAAACGAGATGGCGCTCACGGCGGCGCGCCATACGTCTCCTCAGCTACTGTACCTCAGCAACCGCGCACGAATACGAAACTATTACCGCTTCTACCTTGCTTCTGTGCGATCAGCTGTGGGAGATGCAACTGAGTTTTCGCTAACACACTGTGCTCCAATCATGCTAGATTGAATCATGTGGATTGAAGACGTATGCAGTATGTGGCTGCAAAAATATTGACTGCCATATGTTAAGGAATGGAATGAATCTGCGTGGCCAAGTTCGTGGACCGCTGATGCATCTGTCCGAACGTATTACCGGAACTTGGAGATGTACGGCTTTCCTCGCGGATACAGAAATTTGCTCATCCGCCAGCGCTAACCTTCAAAGAAAGGGCTTCAGCCTCGGAACGTCGGCAAGAGTGAGTACCGCTCGTTACCCGCCGTGGTTGCTCAGTGGCTATGGTGTTGGGCTGCTGAGCACGAGGTCGCGGGATCGAATCCCGGCCACGGCGGCCGCATTTCGATGGGGGCAAAATGCGAAAACACCGTGTACTTAGATTTAGGTGCACGTTAAAGAACCCCAGGTGGTCCAAATTTCCGGAGTCCTCCTCTACGGCGTGCCTCATAATCAGAATTGGTTTTGGCACGTAAAACCCCATAATTTAATTTTTGAGTAGCGCTCGTTAAGCAATGACAAAGGGAGTACCGCCGTTTCCTGTCATATAGTAAGTTTCGCGCTCGTTATCTATACACATCTGTCCCAAATGGCAGGAAAACTTACGCCCACTCTATCGCCGACGTATCAAGAATAAGTGAATGGGCGCACACTTGAATATATGCGCACTGTATACGCACAATAAATGACGGACTACACCTATGGCGCACGAATGGTCGAAGCTGAATGTTTCGTGACGGTTCACAAGAATAAGCGAGTTACTAGCGATAATGCGAGTACATCTTTGCTACAAGGTATTACAGTGCACAAAACTGCTACGTTTCATGTCTTGGGCACAGCAAGAACAAATCTAACGGAACTGAGTACACCCGCGAGCGATTATGCAAGAAATAATCAGATAGTGACCTCGCCGAGGAACTTTACTCAGTAAGAAACGTGACAAGCCGCTGCTTCAAAATATTTGCCAAATAAAAAAAAATGAAGAAAAAATACTAATCCTGACTGAATTCATGAGCGGAATGTTTGAATAGCTTGGAATACATATTTAGCCCCGCTTTTAGAACAAGCACCATATACGCTGCTTGCGCCGTTTGGACATAGCCTAATCAGCTCCGAAAGCGCTTTTGCATGTTCTCTGAAGCTGTGATCAAAGCTTCGTGTCGTCCACCTAGTCACCGTCTACGATATCTCCGAAAACAGAGGTTTTCTAAGCCGCGCCGGCGTCATACTCTTCCATTGTAAACAAGGAGGCAACGGAGGTAGTTGAGGCAAGCAATGGACGCGTCACCATATGACCAAACATGGCAGCGCCCACGGGATCGCCGCGAAAAAGGACATATTATTGTGTGAAACTCTATGTACCTGCGGCTCCGGTTTCTTGCCTATGGCAAGATGGCCGCCACGCGCGCTGCTAATACGCGCGGCGGGGCTTCACCACCGCTATAGTGCCTAGAATGTAAGTATATTCTAGGCACTATAGACGGTTTCAGTGTCTACAAACAAACCTCGCTTGCCGCTGATTGGTTGCCCCATCGGAACTTCCGGCAGGAGAGCTAGAAGCACTTCCGGCTATGTTGTTTGAAGGCATGCGCGGCGTGAGGCCGGCGTGTCGATGTTTGCACTGCTTGGTGGAATCTGTGATGAGCTGATTCTACATAGTGAATATTGTCGAGATCCCGAGCGACTACTTTAAGGCGCTTAGCACCGAAGCAAAAGATCGGTATCGCCAAAAGCTGATGTTTAGAGGCAGAGAGCTGCCCGATCCGCTGGGCGATGATGTCGTGCGATTTTCGTTGTCGCCGGGCTCCAAACACCTTCCCTCAGTTACAACCTCGGAGCAACAAGCGGAGCATCTTAGTGAGGACACGCAATGAACGCAGACTGTTGTCTTCAAGGCAGGTAATGGGACTGCCGAAAACTAGAAAAACTTTAAGGGCACTTTTTTTCTTCTTTCCAAGGTTTTACGTGCCTAAACCAGTTCTGATAATGAGGCTCGCCGTAGTGGAGGGTTTCGGATTAATATTGACCACCTGGGGTTCTTTAACGTGCCCTGCAACACAAGCACACGGGAGTTTTTGCATTTCGCAATGGCACTTTTATTGCTGCAAGATGGAGGATGAAGTGGTAAGCTGTGCATGTGTACATGCATGTTTTCTGCGTCATATGCCTTGTTTCTGCTTTTCAATATGCATTCACAAATAACTGTACATTCTCAAAAGTCATTTAGTGCAAGAAGCCTAGTACGACTGAAATGGGACTAACTTAAATGCTCACGAATTTACCACACTTCTAACAAAATGAAACCTGTACTGTTGGGCACGAGATTGCAATCCATAATTGGCCTCCGTTAATTCGTAAATGCTTTTAGAATGTGGCCGAAACTTCCTACATGCATGCACGGAAATGGCTAACTAAATTTACTGCGATTCTGCTCTGCGATACCGATACGAATGCTCACATGCCGCCGCGGTGGCTCAGCGGTTACGGTGCCCGGTTGCTGACCCGAAAGACACCGTTTGGACCCCGGCTGTCGCATTTCGATCAAGGCGAAATGCTAGAGGTCCGCGTACTGTGCGATGTCAGTGCACGTTAAAGAACCACAGGTGGTCGAAATTATCCGGAGCCCTCCATTGCGGCGTCCGTCATAGCCTGAGTCGCTTTGGGACATTAAACATGATAAACCAATGCACACATGTACCTAGGTAGTAAAGCTGCATAAGTGCACTTGTGCCCCAGATACGAAAAACATTTAAAACGGCGGCAGCATGAAACCCGCTAAACAATAAGTTTAACTCATGTTCGTAGCATGGCGATCCACGCCGAGGCAAGAAACTGGACGAGCGTGCAAACTCGGGGCGAGAGTCAAGCTGCTCTCGCGTGAGTTGCACGACATACGGCCAGAACAATTGTGCAGTAGCACTTTTATTATTCAGTATTACAGCAGTCCGGCTACTCCACGTAGTAACGTACCTTGGATGAAGTGAGCAGAGCAAATCTTGGAGCTTTTGGTAGGCTCCCAGATTTGAAAAACACCGTTGACGAGTAAACGTAAGGAAAACAGTCGATGCGCCAAGAGCTACTCGCCGTCACGCAACACACTGAATGCCGCAAGTCGCACTTCCATCGATATACCCGAAAAATAACGCAGAATATGAGCAAGACGAGCGCGCGAGCGAACAAATACCAGCAAAAACGAGCAAAAGCAGCGGCTACCGGAAGTTTCCTGGGGGCGCCGGAAGCCCGCGCACAGCATTGCCAGAGCGCGGTGGCGCTGGATGAAACCGTCTATACCACCGCCCATTGGTTGGTATAGGGCACGTATAGGGTATACCTCCGCTCCAGTTGTTTTATTTAAACCTCCTTGGACACCACTACACCGTAACGCCACGTATAACAGAACATCAGTACAAGGAAAATGTACAATTTTAAGTGGGAAACGCACGTCTCAGCGCTTTTGTAATCTCTAAGGCATGCTGTATGTTGAATCGCATAGCCAACAACAATTTCCTAAATAAAAGGAATTTTAACTTCAAAAGCTGTGTTTTCTTTTTCTTGAAATGCCAAAAGTCATTGCAAATAAAAAAAATTGCGTCAAGGTTGTCATGTTATCCGTGGTTGTACAACCATCGGCTAGTGTCGCTGCAAGCAGAAGCGATGACCTTTCAATGCAACGGTGTCAATGGCGATTTACACACGGCTTTCGTTTTGTTTCTGCATCCCACCCGCCTGAATGGCAAGAGCGGAACGGTATTTCGAGTAGTAGTGTCGGTAGTGTCTCATTTTTTGTGGCTGTGATATTAGTGTAGTTATTGTACCACCCGTTACGCCGTCTCCGCCGGTCCGCAACACCGAGCAGTGGTTCTCCTGTGCCTCTTTAGCGTTGACGCGCTGCACCCCGGCGGGACTTCGAGCGGCGTCATGACGCTCATGGAGTTTATCGGCTGCACCCTGATCGGATTCGGACCGGCGCTGTCCATGTTCGCCATCACCATCGCCAGAGACCCAATTCGCATAATCATACTTATCACTGCGTGAGTCTGTGCCCAGCTGCTCACCTCTCAAGTGAAAGTTTTTGCTCGCCCATACGCTTGTCCACAGTTTCGTGCACGTCCTGCGATTTCACCGATCTACACTCTTTAAGAAGTTTGCGTCCTTTGGGGCTTATCTTGTCCCGCCACGATAATCGTCATATATCTTGCCTTGCATTTCGTTTCTTTAACGCTGCGAGCCCGGTACTTCCAGGTCACGAACGGCATCGGCGTTGTCAGCGTGACATAACCTTCTAGACAGGAAAGTAGCGAGCGCAGAGTTTTCAAGAAAGGAAACGTAAGCAGTTGCGGCGGATGACGATTATCGTTGTGGGACAAGATAAGCCCCAAAGGGTGCAAACGTTTTTTTAAGAGTGTAGGTTGCGTACGCTTAAGGTTCAGTGTCGCCCACTGGTGCGTGAATGTCGTTTTGCTTGTGTCCACCGGTCAGCACAGCATACTGGCGCAACCTTATCTAGTCGCCTAGTGTATCATATCGTTTAGAAGACACCTTGGTTGGCGGAAATGCAGATAGCGTCCTTTAAAGTGACATATTACAGGTCTTCTCGTGTCATCTACATTGCTTACGCTTTCGCCTTTTCCCTACCTGTCGTTACAACCTAAGTGTATGGTACCGACATCCTTGGAACCAATTTCATATACATTTTATACAGCCAGTTTCGCTGTTTCAGTTGCACAGTTTTCACTGTTCCATTGGTACTGCGAGACAAACCTTTTGTGATGCCAGCAAGCTTTGCATTATAGAGCAGTGGAACTACCTGAATGCGCTTCACACTCATTCTCACAGCACCGACCAACTCATCATGAGTACTTTCGAGCCACAGGACTGTGTTTCTGTCTCCTGTACTTGTTGTGTTGTACGTGTTGCCTTAAAGTACTCATGATGAATTGCAACCAACTATGCCAACTCTGCCATGCTAGTGAACACATCATTACCCAAGTGCTTGATAGAAGGGAATAAAAGAAAGCTGCCTGTTAAGACCAAGGCTTACTCTTTGTGTTTGCTGCAGGGTCTTGAAGCTACACGAGCAAAATATAATTTCCAGTATGATTGTCGCTTTTCTGAGCTTCGAGTTCGTTTACCGGCACATAGTGAAAAGAAAAAATGTGAAAGAAAAGCAAGGACATGCACTCAGCAAATATGTCCACCCATGAGCAAAAGTATACGGACCAGGGATCGCACGATAAAGCCGATTTTTTCAACTGCCTACAAATGCAACTTGAAACTGAGGACTGCAGTCCAAACACGGCATTGCGAACTTTCCAGTGTACTCTTCAATTTCAGTTTATGCATGCTAATTACGAAGAAATTCAGTTTTTGCGGCGACCCTGTGGTTCATATACTTTTGCTCACGGATGTACATGCAAGACATACCTGAAGGACTGAGGTCAATAATAATAATGTCAGTAGTAGTGGACATAGGTGACTACCACTGGGGCACACTCACAGTTCCAGTAAAGAGCACGAAACTATATTGAATCTACATAGACTGCCAGAAATGAGACAAGTGATTCTGTCCAACCAAAGCAAGCATAATGCATTTTAAACCTGGCAATTGTACTAAGATATGGCATATGAGCGTGAGCCCTTCAACTTACAGAAAGCTACTTAAAAGATAGGAAACAGTGTGTGACATACGGCTCAGCCTCCTCAAACATGGAGCCTTTCAATTTACAGAAAGCTACTTAAAAGATAGGAAACGGTGTGTGACATACGGCTCAGCCTCCTCAAACATGGAGCCTTTCAACTTACAGAAAGCTACTTAAAAGATAGGAAACGGTGTGTGACATACGGCTCAGCCTCCTCAAACATGGAGCCTATATTAACGGGCTTGCCCCAGGGTCCGATCTTAGGGCCACTACTTTTTCTTCTGTACATAAATGAGATATGCTCTATCCCACACACACAAAAATACTCCTTTGTGCCGACGACACCAACATTCTTTTTTTTTTATGGCACGAATCTGTGAAGACTAGAAACAGATGTGAATAACTGGCCACTTGAACTCTCTGAATGGCTAGATGCAAATGAATTAGTGTTGAATACAAATAAAACAAAGTACGTCCTTTTTAGAGCTCGTAACACCATCGCTAATAATCTTTCCTTACATTTTCGTAACATGATAGAGCGTGTGTGGATTCTATTAAATTCTTAGGCGTTTTTTTTTTTTTTTCACGAGAACCTATCATGGAATGCACATATTAGTTACCTGAAATTAAAACTATCCAGAGTAATAGGAGCATTATGGAAAATAAGAAATCTAATTCCCAGTAAATTCAAAGCAATTCTTTACTTTTCAATGATTCATTCTCATATTTATTATTGTTTCCTGATATGGGGTACCACTTCTGCTTCTAATATTGAAAATATTTTTATTGCACAAAAGAAAGGCAATTAGAGCTTTAGAAGGTTTAAAACATAGCGAAAGCACGCAGTCTTTCCGATACTGCCTCAGGAATATTGAGGGTACACCAGCTTTTACAAACGCAAGCTTGCGACCTACATGCATACAGAAATAAAAAAAGACTGTCAGTTTTGAACTTTCGTTCATGATAATGAATCGTAATTTTGATCTTACAACAATAAAATACAGATTACCAAAATTTCGAACAAACTACGGTGAACAAATTCTACAAATCAAATACCTAAACTTTTGTATGAGAATAAGGATCTTATCACAATAATAGAACGGTACTCATCAGTACTTTAAAGAGTGCTTTAACCGAAGCAATTTTTCTGTAAACTTATTGAGTGTTGTTTTAAACATACCCTTTCCTTTTTTTCCCTTTTTTTGTGACAGATCAAATTTTTGGCATCATATTACTTATTGCTCATGTACAATTGTGCCGGTGTGTCACGAGATAAGACGTGGATATCGTCAAGTGATTTTAATTGTTTACTGTTTGTTTGCTGCTTTTTATGCATATATTTTCTTTTCTATGTGAGTAGATATTGAAATATGTACTTGATTTGTATATCGGGGGGGGGGGGGGGGGGGGCTGTTTCCTTCGTGTATAGTTTGTATAGGGCCGCGGACCCAGTCAGGTGCATGGAAGCACCTTTTGTCCGGGACCCTTTGGTTTCTTGTATAAGGAAACTAGAATAAAAATTAATAAAAAAAATCATTGTGTACATGTTTGGCTCTGTTAAAGCAGACATATATGCCAAAAGAACCTCAGCCCAAGTTTTGTTTATCCTGAGTTCGCTGGATTAGCACACATGTGAATGGGCACAAGGTAACTGAAGCTGTATGGCTTCAGTTCCCTTGAACTGTATGAAGCTGTATGGCATTCAAAGTGTAAGGCTACCATCAACTTTCTTTCTAAAGACACTTCTTTGCTTAGTTCACTCAGCTTGCAAGAGCTTAGTGTTGGGCTAGTTTCAGCAATTACTCAGACGACCTCTCATGACCGTTGCTGTGGCAGGTCACACTTGGGTCTCCCACAGATTGGTCGGCGTGCACTGGTCGCAGCCCACATGTTAGCGGTCTCGCTAGCGACAGGTGCCTGATGTTTGCTTTTCGGGGACGTGCAGGGCGTTCTTCTGGCTGCTGTCGCTGCTGCTGTCGTCCATCGTGTGGTTTGCGGTGGTGCCGCTTCGGAAGCAGTTGGCCTTTGGCGTCGTCTGCTCCGTGGCCTTCCAGGAGGCTGGCCGCTTTCTCTTTTACCGGGTGCTCAGGTATGTCTGGAGCCAAATCTCGGTTCAATTCCTTTCCTTTTTCTCACCTGGCTTCGTGTCCTTGTGTTTGTTCAAAATGGGTGTGCCAAATTCCTCATGAAACCCCTTGTGCAATGTTCAGCTATTCACCAAACATGATACTTGGGAGTGTATGGCCGCTGGCGCTTTTTGTACCACTAGTGGACACTAGAGGCAGCGAGCTGATGCTTCGTAGTGCACAATGGAAGCAAGAGCCTTCTGATGCGTTGTGACTGCATTTGATACCCCAGCGATCACCAGTAGCACGCGAACTACCAGCTGCCGTGCGATGTGATTATTGCATTTGAATCGCTGAGCACTGTACATTGTATTACAAATTGCCTTCAATCCAATTTTAGATAAGCTCGGAGTTGATTGCATAACACATTCATTGCAGATATGAAGTCAGATATGAAGTGGTTTAGCCATATTCTTGCCATCAGTGATCAGGAAAACTTGCGCTAACTTGACCTCGATTGTTGTGTTGACACAGCATACAAAAAAGCAACTGGGAAAAGTGTCTCAAATGTCGCAAGATTACAGGAATCCCCAGGATGCAGCATCAGCATGCCAACGCCCCACATGGTGTTACACTATCATTTCTGTGTTTAGGCAAAAAAGATGCTTCTTGCCAAAAGCATGTACTGTTGCCGTCACACTTAACTGGAACGCTCGGGCAAGTGGCTTATGTGACCGCCAGTGTCACGAAGCAGAATTAATGTGTTCAGAAAATTAATTCTTTACATTGTGGGCTCTTATGCACTCTATGGGACAAGAAACGCAGTACGCAGTAATGCAAACAAATAAAAGACGATTTATTGCACCTTCTACCAGTGCTACCAATCTCCGAAGCCAGTTTTCCCCCAACTTGAACCAAAGATTTATCTGAGTTCAATGCAGCCGCGCGAGCTAGCCATCCAGCACCAACCGGACAAACGATGATGATGATTATGAGGATGGGTATATACAAATAAAGACGATAACCTACACAGTTAGCACTCACAATATTTTTGCTAAATGTGGTTGTTAATGAGTTTGTCAATATGATTTCTGTAAAGATAAATTTCTGTTTGTATATTATGAAAATAGACTGCAAGTTTTATAGTTTAAATTTATTCCTAAGCTAACTAAAAAATAAAAAAGTGCCTCCTGCTTAAGCCGCTATTCACAGAAGACGACGTCGGCACATTTGCACATTGTTGTTGTTGTCCAAACTTGTTTTGCATGTAGAGCATGTTGAGCAAACTGCCAAGTTTACGCAGAATTTTATTCGAATTATAAGGAAGTTGGGCACCATGTCTCCCTTACAGAACGTAACGATGGCAAAATAATGTGTAGCTTCACAACACCAATGTAAAAGATGTGAATATGTTGATGTGAATATAAATATGTGAAGACATAGCACCACCACACTTATGTGCTTACACTTCATTTGCGGCGAAGCAGTACTATACATGAGCAAGAGCAATTTTGTGTTTCCTCCAGAGAAAGAGCTAATGCAAAGACATGACCACTGGGACTCTTTTCAAGGTTGCTCTGCCTATGGGCGGTTCCTGGTAAATTTTAGTATACATATGCATAGTCGGCTGTTTAGCACTACAACCACACTGTCGTGCTCGACGCTGGGTATATGTGTTGTATGTGTCCGCTTATGCCCAGATTTGTCCGTGCTGCTTTGTTTGATATTGCAGCATATGTTTATTTCAGCGGTTACAGATAAATATTTCATTTGGAGTACACAGACATTGACAGCACAGTTAGAGGTACAAAAGGCAAAATCGCAGTAGCAATACTTTCTTAATTGCCCAGGTCATTGCATCCTGTCGTTTACTTGTTGAGTACAATGAAAAGTTATTTTTCGCACGCTGACTCGAAGGTAAGTCACCAAAAAGACACCGAAAGACACCATGACATGTCAGCCATTCCACTGTTTCAATGTGTCAGTGCAAAATATCCCTAGATATGGACAAAATTTCCTATTTTCCTAAACAAGGCCTAGGCAAATTTCCCTAGTAGTTAGTAGCACTGTTGATCTCAGCCAGCTATTTCTGGGCCGTCCCTTGGAGCAAGTTCGTTCATTACTTAAGAGTGACGAGTAATGACATTGTGCACAGAAAAATTGGCTGTGGCTCTGCCACTTGAAGCTGCTTGGCAATGGCCATAATTGTCCTCACGGGGTTCTCGCTCATCACAGCCTCCACGTGCTGGAGAAGCTCAACCGCCCTAAATCGTATTGTGCCACGGCAGTGCATATTTCTCTTTTTTCTCAAGTTAAAATTAGCCTCACTCCAAAGAACAGTTTATCTGACTCCAAAAGGAAAGGATTCGGCAAAATTCAAGAAAGTGTCAGTCTCCAAGTCACTGTGGTGGTCTGTGTGTCAGGTGACAGCATGCAGCTTTATCTCCTTTCTAAAAATGGATGCTGCAATCATGGAATAAGTGTGCCGAGTAGGCAAAAAAGGGGTTGTTTAAAAACGAAGTTAAGCACTTGCCTAGATAAAACAGCTAAGGCAAAGTTTTCTTTCTTTCAGAATATTAGCCACGTAAGTAAATGCTTTTCTTATTACTTATCCCTCGCTTCTGCAGCGAGAATTACCTATCGAATATATAAATACAAAAAGAAAGAAGGGGATCAGAGGGTTTGTGGCTTGACCCACACGCCCTCCACTCGAGAACCATTTCGTACACCTCTGTTGCAACTCCAAGTCCCTTAAAGATACTCAATCCTGTTCATCATTTAGGCCATCCACCTGGCCACAAATCAGGACAAATTCTGTGCAATCTTAACTTGAGCGGTCACTTCATCCCTACAAAGTTCATACTTCAATATTACATATTTTCTGGCAATACCACATGTAAACTATGAACATTCTTCTTATCCAACTAATTTCTGTAAATGATATATAATCTGTGCGGCAATTTTTAAATTGTTTGATAACTCACCTGTAGTGAGAGAGCCCTTCTTGATGTGCGTGAAGAAACTCAACGAAAAAATGGGTGTGCCATTCCTCAAACATTGCCCTAATGTCTCCAGCAAAGCTGTTACCACCATGGCAGTGGCAGCTTGAAGAACGTAACACATCTTTTTTAGAAGTCGCAAAGCATGCCCCAGAGATGCTCCGAACACACTTCCTGGAACTTCAGTCAGTCGAAATATTCTTGCCCGAAAGTTTGCACCGATACATGTTGGCATGTCTTATGCAGCAGTTGTTCTATCCTTTTCTCAATGTGGCATCCTGCACCTGGAAACAAATATCTTCACGGCAGAGGCATATACAGTAATGTTGGCTGTGAAATATCAAGAAAACAGAGCTACGAAAAGTGACTATATTCTCTGGCTCTTTAAGGGAGGATACGGGGATAAAACTGGGATTTCTGTCGGAATACACATTTTCTAAGTTTGTTTTTGATTCCTAAGCATATAAAGAAGCTTCTCACCAAGTATTGTTGTTATCTGTGCTATAGAAAAGAATAAAATAATCCTTTTTTACCCTGCGGTGGCACATATTTCCCTTCAGAAGTGCCTACGAATGCCGTTTTCAAGCCTTTAGTGATGAATTGGCCTACGGGCAACATACCAGACACAGAATTTTCTTTTCTTGTGGAGTTTTGGTATTGAGTACGAAGTTTCTGGCTAAATGTCTTTGGATAATACTGAATGATAGGCAGCAAGGATAATTTGTTGGTTAAAATGGGTTGAATCACAAGGCATGATTTGCTTGACTTTGTAAAAACGTGCCACAACGCTACAGTACAATGAGAGATGTTAAGCGAATTTCAGACTGAACGAGCCCAGTAACTGCGTTCTTCATCATCAGTCAGAAGAAGCGCTCGCCTACTTTTTATAGCCAAATTGTTGTGAAGCAACACGCCAAGTGTGCCAAACGCTGGATTGCACAAGTGAAATTCTTAAGGATGTTCTATTCTCTTTTCTGGCATGGGCTGATGGTCTAAAGGCTCATTCACACTTGGCCGACATGCCACCGATTTTGGTCTGCCGACTGTTGCCGACAGCGTTTTCTGTCCTGTAAACTGCTGTTGCCAACAGTCGGCAGACCTAAGTCGATGTCATGGCAGCCTAGTGTGAATGAGCCTTAAAGGTTAGGGCATTGGGCTCCTGTGCTGGGGCACCTGGGTTCGAAACTGACCATTCGACACTATTATTTACTTGCTTACTTATTTATTTATATACATCTATAAGTATATATCGAGCAGATACCCAGTAGTACCTAGTTCCTAAGTTATCCAGAAACATAAATACTATCGCAAAGTGAGGGGAAAAGCCAAAGAAGAGTGTCGCTTTAAAAGAAGGCGAGAACTTTCCTCTAGTTGTGAGTAGTTTTTGAGGCACTCGCAGAAAGTAGACAGGATCGTTTAGGAAAAAATTCCAGCAGAACCCCTTCCACGCTGAATGTCAACGTTATTGGGGAACTTCGTTCATGAAACTCTCGTTAATGCCGACGTTATTGCGATTAGCATTGAAGGAACGTAGTAACAGATCATACCACCACCGCCAAAATGCGTCATGCATGAGGCGGGTGTGCAGTCGGGCTCCTCTACTCCGCTTCTCACTGAACACGCTGTGCCGTCGAGTGGCGCTCAATAAATACACTAATATGCAAATATGCAATAGCCAGTAGCGAATTCAAATGCAGAAGGAAAGAAAAAAAATTACGTTTAATAATGGTACAGATATTGACTCCACACATAACGGCAGTAGGGAGAGAGAAAAAAGTTTAATGATGAGAAAGGCAGAGAGAGGTTGGCCTGAGGTACAGTGCGGTCCACTGTTAAAGGGCACACTCAAGAGCGTGCCTCTAACTTTGCTGGTGCCCTGGCTGCAAATGGCTGTGGAAGCAATGTTACACTGCACAGGTGTGTCGGAAGGTGTCGGAGCTACCAACCAGAAGTTGGCTGCAAATCCAGGTGATTGTACTTTTGCGAGAGAGGAAAATTCAGACATGCTTTGCACTAGAGTGTTCCCTTTAACAGTGTACCCCTCTGTACATTCCTCTAGCCAGCTACTTTCCACTGAGGGAAGAGGGAAAGAGAGGAGGACAATGGGTGGCTGCAAAAGTGCTAACATTGTACGAGTGCATAGTGAGCCAAGTAGTGTTGTAAAAGAAAACTGATTGAACGGAATGCTACGTTGAGTTTGTGGCACATTCTGTAAATGTTTTAGTTTCATTTATATGTCTGCTTTTTGAAGTTTGTAATGGCAAATGGTAACATATTTCACCAGGAAATTGGTGAAAAATTTTCGCGGTAGCTGATCTGTTTTTTCTTGCTGTAGTTATTGCAAGCTTTCAGTAAGATTAAGTTATTATTTAGTGCAAACATGATGTTAATGCTCACTAGAGAGTATTAAGAAGTAAAGACAGTGGAATGTGATTGCCTATATTAGTTTCAGCTGGAAAATGCCTACATAACAAGATCTGCCATTCTGCCATTCTCTATGTGACAACTGCTAACAAATCGATGCCTTCTGTGGTGACTGCATTTCGATGGGGGCCAATTAAAAAATGCTCATGTACTTAGATTTAGTGCACGTTGAAGAACCTGAGTTGGTCATAATTCATCTGAAGTCCCCCAGTACGGCGTGTCTCATAATCAAATTGTGGTTTTGGCACGTTAAACACCTCAACTTAGTTTAATTGATACCTTGCAGGAAAGCTGAGTTGGGTCTGAAGAAGGTCACTGAAGTTGGCGCAGACGGTGCTGTCGTCTCCAGCTCTCGGACCACGCTTTCCTATGGTGAGTTGCGGGGAACTTCGGCCATAGCTCGGGCATGGTAATGTGTTGCCTTGTGACAGACGCGTGTGAATAATTCTTTGAAGACAAACAAGAAGACACAGCGATGAGTGCGAACTTCCGTTTACTTCGTAGAAATGTTTATGTTGTCATAGCATTGAAACAGATAATATAAGATCTGGTCAAGGGAAACAACAAAGTATAGTATAGATCACTTATAATGTAACTGCTAATACTGCAGGACTGGATATAATAGTCTTTTCAGACTCCCGTTAGTAATTTTCCCATAGCACTTTAAGTGTACGTGTATCGCTTACAGTGCAGTTGCGGGAGGCAAAATACCGGTTTCAGTGTGGCTGCCTGAAAGTTCGGCAGTCGACCGATACAGCGAACGCTTTCCTCAAGCCGCAGATATACTGAGACGTAACGCACGCGTCACGCTTTGCAACGTCACAGTGGTGAACAACCGGTGTCTATACGCCAACGACACGCCGCAACTGGCATGCCTGGTGTCGTCGGGCGCATTCCAACATTGGTGGCACGTAAATATCTGCGTTCGTATTTTTTGCCCGCTGCACGGAGTGGCCAGAATGATGCAATGGCGCCTTCCCCCCCCCCCCTCCCAGAGCCTTGCGCGCTGCAGAAGACGGCGCGCTTCCTTCTCGCTTTCCTCCTTATCGCGCTGATGAGATTGAGCCGCAATCGCTTGCTCACCCTCGCACGCTTTCACTCGCACATACAGCATACGGCGCGCAGCGACAATTTTATCACCCTTGCACTTTATATGGAACCTAACGGCGACAGCAGAAATACACCTGGAGTGTCCATATAGTTCCTATCGCAATGAAATCATTGTTTTGATTATACTAGTGCGGATATTCGTGACTCCAGCGACTTCCGATATAATCGGTCTACACTGTATATTGTGTTGGGGTCAGTCTCACCTTTGCTCGGCCATTGTAAACCCCTTTGTAAATATGTCCACCTTGTTCTTCCTTCCTGTAATGATCTGCACAAAAACCAGAAAAATAAGAAAAAGCGAAAATTGATGCAATGTTTGTGTTGACACGTTGCTTGGTCTTCTAATTTTTTTTTTTTCCTGGCTTCCGTGAATACTGTTTCTGGAAGGAAGAACAGGGTGGATGTACTTAGGAAGAAATTTAAAATGTCCGAACCAAAATGAAGAAGACCACCTACAGAATCTTTGTTGGCTACAACCTATGTTCTCTGTTTGAATGCTATGGCAATATAAACACTGCTTGAAAATGAATCTCAGCAATTGGAAGTTGGCACTCATCCTTGTGTCTTCTTGTTTATGTGTCCTGATGTAACATTCTTGCTTCACACAAAAGGTGTAACACCAACTAGCCCATTATGTCACATTGCTGGGTGACTAAGCGCGAAAAGGTGACCTGCTGCTTAGTTAGCAGGTGGTCAGAAAAAGTTAGCAGAATTGCATAGAATACAATTTTCATCAATACAATAATGTATCGAAGCAAAGTAGCTCTGGCTACGCAGCTTTTATTGCGATAGCAATTATATGGACACTTCAACCAGATTTCTGCCGTCGGCGTCACCGTGAGGTTCCGTATAGATTCCAAGGGCGATCGTCGCCGCGCGCCGTATTCACGAGTAAGAGCGCGCGGGGGACGTGCGCTATCACGGAGAGCCAACGCACGGCGGAAAGCAGACGTGACCGTCGCGCGAAAGGCCGTGGGGGTATGGGAGGGAGGGAGGTGGGGCGACGCTGTGCTACGGCACCAAATGCGTATCTTGCAACCAAGCGCAAGGGGAACTGGCAACGCAATCTCCCACACGAAAGCAAAAAAGCGGAGAGGCAGCGCAGGAGGGAGGGGGGTGGGAGCAGCTTCTACTCTGCCAACAAATACGCTTGCACTGGCTGCGTGGCGGCCGTCTGCACCGTCTCTTATCTCCACACGGCTCTGACCTTTGTATGCGCTGTGCATTCGCCTCTCAGTTTCCGTTGAAGCGATAGACCGCACGATTCTTCGCCCGCTGCAGCGGCTGAGCTTGCTGCCAGCGTTTTGACAGTCGTCGTCTGCGGTCATTCAGTGTGATCTATTCATGTTTGCTTGTGCGCGATGACACCATGCTTGTCAATTCAGTTAGAAAGCAAATGTGTCCAAGTTTATGCAGCCGATAAAACTACTATCCCTACTCCGAATAGCTCTCTACCAATTTGCTATCGCAATTGATGCTTAGCCTTTCGGGCGAAACTGCGACATTTTTTTTATTACGTGATGGGTGCACATATGATGGGTGCACAGATTGGTTGACACTATTTCATCGTCAAGTGATGCTGCAGGTCATTCTTGCACCACTTTTAGAGCCAAATAAAAACATAATTCCTTGTTTATGAAAGACAAGCATGCTTGTTTCTGTCAATGTGACACACAATCTTCTCACTTCGACCACAATACAAAGACACATTCTGAGCGGTAGAAGTTTTTATAATATTGTGGACAGGTAATTTACTAATACAGCTCAAATTAATTTTCACTTTTGAGTCCCTCTAATGAATAAAATTCATCATAACGAGGGGGATTGGCATCACCTGCATGCAAGAGCTGGAAAATTTGAGCCAAATGTGAGGAATTCCCAACAGGGACCAATAACTTGCATGCTTTGGAATGGTTGGTGCCAGTGGCTTGCACTTGCCACATGTAGTGCCATCATCGCCAATCACATAGAGCCCATTGTTGCTTCTCCCACTGCACAGCACAGGTCACTCAATGAATGAATGTGGTTTCATGACCTCCCGAGCACAAAGCCACAGCCACAACTCTGTGCTCTTCAGCTTTCTGCTCACCCATGACCTTCTAGAAGTCCTCATGTTTCAAGGTGGCCACCCATATGGGAAGCTTTGTGTTGTGCGAACAGGTGTGCCCCACCTGGTTAAGTAGATGGGGGAAACCTTCCTTATGCAGGCTGCACTATGTGCGGTGACTACCATAGCGTTTCTTACAATCAATGGCAGTGAAATGTGGTGCTGGAGTGCTGTTGGATGCAGAGAAATGTAGAGAGGTAAGGCCTCCATCTTGGCAGCTTTCTCGAAGAGCCAGGACAACTTGTGAAGACACGTCTGACAACCTGTGTTTCGTCTGTCACAGTGGCTCAGCCTCTGCTGTACAGTCAAACCTTGTTATAACGAAACGGTATAGAACGAAATAGTGGATGTAATGAAGTGAAATTAGCCTTGAAATACCAATAGCGCAGCATAGCACAGCAAATACATAGCGCAGCACATGCAATAATGGATATAACAAAGTAATTCTGGCTCGTCCTTCAGTATAACTAGGTTTTACTGCAGTGATGTCTTAAACTGTTTTTACTCACTATTATGTAAAATATTTTTCAATTAGACACTAGAGTTGTATGGATAGTGTTCAGTACCAGTGAGTCACTGAAGTTCTAAAAGAAGGCAAGGAGGTTCACGCTGCCTGTGCGTCAGTTTCAGCCACATTTCTTATTCTTCTTTGTTCAGACATTCAGCTAAGATCCTGTTCAGGTAAGTTACTGTGAGCGCCCTCAGAGACGAATTGTGTGTAGTAGTCCCTGTCCTTCTGACTTGTCATCTTCCCAAGGTGCTCCACTAAATATTCTCTCATGGTTCATGTGCTACTTTTGACACGTGCAACCCCGTCAATCAATTTATCAATGTGGTGTGCAATCCGTCACTCCGTGACACACGTCTGTTCTTTACTGGGTGCCTGTGGTCATTGATGTTGCTCATTCTATTTTGTGTTTCTGCAGTGTCTGGCCTGGGCTTTGGCGTGATGAGCGGCGTGTTCTCGCTACTCAACGTGCTCGCCGATGCCATTGGTCCCGGCACAGTTGGACTGAACGGCGGGTCGTCCGGCTTCTTCCTCACATCAGGTGACAAACAACTTTATTGATGAAATGTGAAAAGAATGTGAAAAAGAAAAGTTCACTTCCTGCACATGCTGGCTGGAATATGTTCTGAAAGAGAAATTTGTGGTCTACGGTCACTGCAGTACACTTCTTGATGAGGAATATGTGCAAAATATACTGTTTTTCACACCTAATGCAGTAAAATCTCAATAATTTAAGAAATCTGATAATTTGGACTCTTCATCTGGTCGCTACAAGCATATGCATTATCAAATGGCATCAAAGTCTCGTTAATTCGGACATATGTAACCAGCGCACCAGTTAATTCGGACAACTCTGAATTCCACAATTGTATGATGCAAAAGAGGAAAGCGGCCCTAGCAGTCAGTCCAAACAAAGCGGCAGAGTCCACATCGCTATAGCGTACCTACCCACTCTCCCAAATTCTATGGAAAGTTTAGGAATTTCGGCTCGGTTTCATGATATTACGAATGTTGCATCATTGTTTATGAAAACTAAGTTCTGTACGCAAGAAAGTTTCACTCATCGTCTCCAAAGCCTGCGTTACAAGTCTTATGATGGTAAAAGGTGCAAAAGAGAGGTGCCTACTTCAAGCAAGTTTATACAAGTCCCTGAAGCATGCGAAGTCATTCAACAGCAACGTCACTAAAGTTAGTGTGATCGAAAAAGAATGTGGTGCTTGGCAGTTCTTGCAGTTCCAAGTGTGCTAAATCACTGTTAATAAAGTGCGCATGTATCCCACGGAAAGCTTGCACTCTGGGCAAGTTAAATAAAATATATACATGCTAGTCCCTCCTTTCTGCCCTCCTGCTCGGTAGCATGTCCACGAGATTTTATGAATTTTAATGTTCGCAGGTTGGCAGGCATGCCATATTCATCAACGAGAACCATAGGGGAACGATATAAAACCATGAAACCACTTTGCATGGAAGAAGAAAAAAGCTGCCGCTTCACACATTTCTGCCACATGGGTCGTTTATCTTCAGAACTGCGTGGTTGACATCAGTGATTACGCCAACCACGACCGCAGATTCATCTGCTACGGTTGCAGGGAGCAGTGGGTTCATTTTGGATGCGTGCAGGGCGCGCACGATGGCGCAAACATGGTGGAAGCCGTTGATGAAAAGAGTTTTACTGCGGCCTGCACACTCGTGCCAAATACGCCAGCTAAATTATAATGGATTATCAGTTGCCAACTTGTGGCAAAATAATCGGCATGTGCATTCGGTAATGAAAAGCATGTCTACTCGCAGTAAAGAGGTGTGACTCACCACACTGTCACACTGCGAAGGTAGTCTTGAGGCCCTTGCCACTGCGAGCGCTTATCAGTCGAGGGATGACAAGAACTGCAGCTTCCACGCTGATCTTGTGCGAAATGAAAGTGGCGGTTGTGGATTTATTCAGTAAACAAAGGCATGTTGATGTAGCATGCATTTGTTTACTGTTTCACTAAAACATTCGGTAATATGACATTCAGTTAATTCGGCCATTTTTTCTAGTCCGGTGAAATTCGAAATAACAAGGTTTTACTGCATTCTAATTTTTTAATGATCACGAGCTATTTTACTGTGTTAATTTTCTGCAGAAAGTTCAGTAGCTGACTGGCATATTAGTCATGTTTTATCATTCAAACTTCATCAACCCGTCACGGTGGCTTAGTGGCTATAGCATTGCACGGCTTAGCATTAGATTGCGGGTTCAATTGCCGGACGCCGCAGCTGCATTCTAATGTGGGTGGAATGTGAAAACGGTTGTGTACCGTGCTTTGGGCGCTTGTTAAAGAATGCCAGGGGGCCAAATTTTATATCTCACTCATATCCCACTGTGCAGTTTCGGGACAATAAACTCCACAATTTAATTTAAACTTCATCACAGCACCACTATGTGCCTTTTAGGAAGAGTGTGTGATGGCTCATGAAACATTGGGCACTGTTACGGTGGTGTTACGGTGGTCTTCGTAGACATAATCTTCATGCTTCACAGTAATGACGAGTCAGCAAGATTGCACCAGAGCTTACACGCACTCTGAGCTCACTGTGACTTATCAGAGGTAGACCTGCATCATTCTGGAGTCAAGAAATATAGGCATGTTTGTGCCTAGAGGGTAGAACGGAACAAGCTGGTTCGCTGCCACAAGCTCCTGAATGGTACACAGATTCTAGAACATTCACCTTCACATCACTCTAGTGCATGTTACTGCATCAAACTGCATGTGAAATGAACGTGAAAGGCACAGTTACTGAAACTTTCAAGTAGGTATCACTGCATTTGACTTCAAGGGTTCGACTCCTGGCCATAGAGGCCACAATCCAACGTCTTCAGAATGCAGAAACACTCGACGTTGAGAGTCTGACAAAATCTCTAGTCGAGAAGAATCGTGAAGAAAACAAAGCTGACACCGACCAAGGCAATGAAATGAATAAAAACTTAACTATCTGACCCCCATGTGGGAGCCTTTTTCACAAGCACAACACGATAAGGTTTGCACATAACACTTGATCTCGACATTTTGCTCCTGTGAGTATAGCTGTAGCCTAGAGGTACAATGTAATGTGTGGTTGCAGCGCTTGGGAAAGCTGGGTAAATCCTGACCAACTTTAACTAAAAAATGTTCCTAAAGCATGCTCTATTTACTGCACGAATCAAAAGATTGCCATGAAAATAGCATTATTGAGCATGCAACCTCACCAGAGTCTCTTGGTGTGATTACAGTGACCACTTAAGCTGGAATTACCATGTTGTGACATTAGGGAGTTGGTTGTCGAAATCATTAGGCCTTGTATATGCTCTGTGTGGCTTGGGATATTTTTTTATTTATTTATTTAAGTGCTGCCGGCCTGTAGTTCAGGCCTTAGGCAGGAGTGGGTATTAAATACATTTCAAAGTAGTCTAACAAAAAAAAGAGAAAAAGATTGCGTAACAGAACAGACATGAAAATCCAGTACAAGCATAAGAACACAAGAATTTGCTGTCACGTACACTTTGCAGAATATACACGTTAAATACAAGAAAGAAAGAGAAGCACAAGTTTTAAAATACAATCTTTGAAAAGAAAACTAATGACACATTTGAGTATAAGTTCTACAACACAAACCAGCACAAAAAAAGACACGCCAATTGCGGTTTAATATTGAATAAACCATGTAGGTAAAATAAAAATGCAGGTATGAACAACACGAGTATTACATATAGGAATGATCAAATGGAGTAACGCAAGAACACGTGCAAGAACACAAGGATATGTAGTAATAGATTTACTGAATACCATGTAAAGCAGTATTAGTAGAAAGTTTACATTTCAAAACCTCTAAATGCACTCAAAAATACATCAATTGTTGGACTCGTGACCACATCTGCAGGCAGTACATTCCAGTCGGAGATAGTGCGAGGAAAGAATGAGTTTTTAAAGGTTTTTGTTTTGCATGAGTATTCAGCGATTTTCCTGGGGTGGTAAGAACGTGTAGTGCGAAAGGTTAGACGTTCGATGAGCGTGTTTTGGTCATTTGTAAAATGTCATTGTATAATAGGTACAGAAGTTTTAGCCTCTCGTGATACCGCCGCGTTTTGAGTTGCTCTAGTTGGGCACCTTGCAGAAGCGCGGATGGTGATATTTACCAACTGTAGCGATTGAAAATAAACCTGGCTGACTTCCTTTGCACACTTTCCAACTGCACAATGTTAGTGTCTGTCCAAGGGTCCCATACAGATGCCGGTCCCATACATATATTTGGCTTTGGACAGTGGTATTTTTCATAATGTTAAGATTGGCAGGTCTGCATTTATAACCAATTTAGCCAGAGTGAAATTTCTTGACAGTGGGTCTTTAACCCATTAAGACCCAATGTATCATATATGTTATGCCGAGTTTGATGCCTCAAAATGCTGATTGAAGCACGGGAAGTTTAGTGCAAAGCGAATAGTTGCGATACGGATATGCTGGAGTAAGGTTTCAGCGATGAATAGTTTAGCGAACCAATTGCTACATAATTAATTAATACAGTAATTGAGTTATAACTGAAAAAGAAAACTTTTTTGTTTTGCCACAGATGTAGTCTCTGTGGCCAGAAATAAATGTAAACAATTTGTGCCAGTTTTCATTGACGTGGATCTGTGTTCTGGCATTACAGGGTTAAACAGTAGGCTATAAAAGTGACTTATCATAGGTGATCAAGTGAACCGTGATGCTTATTCACCTGTGCAGCTCTGACAACGAGTGCGTTTGTGCTGCTCCACACCTTCTGGGGAGTGGTGTCCTTCCACGCCTTGGACCACGGACGCTGGCCCCTGGTGGCCTTTGTCGGCATCGCCCACCTAGTCGCCTCATGTCTGGTGAGTGCTTCATGCCGTGATTAAGTGGATCGGAGGGTCGTCGATTGGCGAAGGCCTTAACTTTGGTGGCCTCAGTGCCACGAGGGTTTCTTGGCCAGTTGCCTGCTCCCAAGTTCACGTACTGCGTCACGTCTGCGGTTTACGTTCCACATCCACTGCCATGCCTCTCAGGGGCACTGGCTAACACTCTCTTGGCTGATGTCGTGCACATGCACAAATGCCCTAGAAATTGTACAGGAGGATGGCCGGCCACAGTAGCTGAATTTTTAAAGCACTGCATGCGTAACGCAGATGAGGGGGGTTTGGCTACCACCTCTGGCTGGTTGTCTTTTCGTCAACTTTCATTTCCCTTTTCCGTGTTATTTCTACATTTCAATTAAAACATGACAGCTAAGTTCCCTTATGCTTTATCACATTTCATTGTCTGCTTTCTTCATACCATTCATGTTAATATCAAAGAAGCTGATCTACTCTAATTAGAATCAGTGTAACCTCGTTAGACAGAGGTTCAAAAGATCACGCATGTTCTTTGTTTGCGTGTTTTTTTTTTTCGTTTATCACGAGTTTCACTTGCCGATAGAACACACTGAAACCTGCCTTCTGCGCGCAGATATTAAGACAAGAGGGCGCATAGAGCAGTAGTAACGTAAAATAATTTTATGTTGGCAACAACCACTGTCTTAAATGCCTTCGAAATAACTTCATCACTGCCTTTGCAATAACTTTCAAGTATGCTAGTTCAATAACTTTCAAGTATGCTAGTTCCAGGGTGCAAAGACACTTGCAGGCTGTCGTAAAATGATTCATTCTTTGCTTCATGAGTTGCATCTCCTTTTACCTGTATATTTCTCGCTACATGTTAAGTTTGTGTACAGCTGGGTTTTGTGTCATCTACATTGTTGCAAGCTATGTTTTATAGTGGCTGTCTTCGACATTGCATTTCACCTCAGTTTTCGAACAAGAGCATGTTTTAACACGATACTGTTAAGGGCCCTGTGTCACAGAAAATCCGGTGTCATTGACCGGCGTCCTGTGAGCGAAAAATATTTTATGCGCCACTAAAGTACTTCTTTTACCACTAAAGTTGCTCACACTTTGTCTTACATTCTTGACAAAGTTATTCCTCGGAATTTGGCGAATGACAGCCCACAGACAAATGTCATGAAACAAAACACAGACAGCGCATGCCTTTTAAGTTAAATCTTCTCAGCCTGAAATATTAGAAGTGCGAAACAATAACGGAAGATCGGCCCACGCAAGAGGTCGCGTTTCTGCTAGCAAGCTCGCCTTCGTGCATAGCGTTCGCCACCAGCGTTCTCAGGTAAGCATTACGATTACATAAGCTGCAGTTGCCTGGATGCGTGAGAAGCAGTCAGGGATCTTTGAATGCTATTGCATTCCACTCTTAAAGGCGAAGCTTAAGCGACCCCCAAATTTTTCTTCTTCCTAGAAACGCTTGCCATAAGGCACGCATGTTGTGTTGTATATTAGCTTCATACTCAATTATAATGTAATAATCACTTATGTATTAATCAACATTAATAAGCTTTTCTGGAAAAGAACAAAAAAAGTGCATGCCATAATCGAGGAAATCATGAAAGACATGATACAGCGTGATGCGATGTGTGGTCCCCTGGAAATGCAATCGCTTCAACGGTAGGAAGCCCATTGGAGAAAATTATGGATACGGTTGGTGCTGTTACTAGTCTTCCACTGGCCCGCATGCGGAATTATACTGTGTCTCCTGCTTCAATACGACTTGCATAATCGGTCAGATTCAACATTTCGTCATAAGCTGGTTCTTGATACGCCAACTGCACCACCTGGCTAAACTCTGCCATCGATCCCAACCGCACAGAATAACTTGTGAACTCGCTCTGAGCATATGCTAAAAAGATGGGTTCGTTACACCAGCTATGTAACCCATCCCCTTTCTTCCAGTAAGCCTGACCACCTTTTCCAAATATGCTTGCCACTGTAGCTCTGTGGCTACGGTATCCTGCTGCTGGGCGTCTAGGTCAGGGATTCTTTGCCTCCACGGCACTATGGGCATGAAATGCAAGAATGTTTGTGTATACTTACATTTAGGCGCACTTAAAGAACCCAATGTGATCAAAATTAATCTGGAGCCCTCTACTACTAATTAGTCAGTCACCTTCTCGAAATAGACATTTGTTCAATCAATAACTGGGTCTCTCCACATCAGTAGCACAATAAATAACGCCAATCGCATGCTAGGGTACATCCGCCGTAACCTCTCCTTCGCACCTTCGTAGCATTCATTCGTAGCAATCTCGTATACAACGCTGCGGTATTGGGTTCCAGCTCTGAAAATCCCATTCATGCCCTTGAACTGTTCGATTCTGTTCGATTCACTCTTCGTAACTGCAGCTGCCCAGCAAGCATAAGCGTCATTGAAAACTCGCTGGAGCTGCCGCCTCTTGCATCTTGTCGGAAATTTTTCCGACTGTGCTTATTCTGTAAAATCTATTATCTCATTGCTACTTTTCACGACACGCTCATTTTTCCCCTTCATTTGTACATCGGCTAGGATTGGTCATTCGAATAAAGTTAGGATTAGCATGTTATGTCTAACCAAAACATGCAGTGAATCTTTTATCCCCAGAACATCACTCGACTGTAACCCCTTCTCGAATCTGCAGTCCCCATCACCGATCATCAGCCGTTTCGTTCCGCACTAGCTGACATTCTACAGGCAGACCCACTTATACAAATATTGTAGTGCTAAGAAAATTCCATTATTACCGATAATTGCTATAACCGGGTTGCACGAAAAGAATAGAGGGGACAGGACAAACATTGAAACATTTTAATTAGACAGAAAGAAGTACAATTAAACCCACTTATAGCATTACTGGTTTTAACAATACCGGGATGTAACAATGAGTAGTTGCTGCACACTGAACTTTTGTACGAGGTAAACCTTTCTTAACCAAACGTCGTTTGATGCATTGAAGCACAAAAGTAACCTGAACACCAATGCATTTCTCCTCAAAGTTCGGGAATGAATATCTCAAGACAGGTGTCATCCAGAGAATTCATTCCAATTGGATCCGCCTTGCCAACTCCACGGCTAGAATTTGGAAATTGGAATATGGGCCGTAAGGTAATTAGTTAAAACACTCAGTGATTTTTTGTTAATTAGCCAATTATGCATATAGATTTTTTGTGCAAGGAATGTCCACCTCTTCGAGTAGACCAGTTCGTGAACTGGAATTAAGCTATCCGCCACAGGCAACCTTTAAAAATTTTTGAAAGTGTTCACTGAAGCACCCGGTATATCCCATGGTTTGAAGGGGCCACGGCACCAAATTTTAGAGCTGAAGTTATTCATTCATACCTGCCAACTCTTCTGAATTTTCCGTAAAGTGTACAAATTTGGACCCGTCTTGCGATTTTACGAATGTCGGCTCAATTTTTTACGGAAAAGTGGTTATATTTGCGAAATATTTTTTTTTAATTCCTAATAAAGTCACACGGTTGCTGGTGGGCGGGAGCACCACTTACATAGGGGCGCATAGAGATGGAGGTGTGCGCCATAACCTTTATTGTCTGCAGAGTAAGAACATTTTTCACTCTGTGACATTGCCTTCGTCATCGGGTCGTTGGACGACCTGACGATGGCCGGAAGTCACTGGTTGTCGACACTCTCAACCTGTACGTAAGTGGCGCCCCCAGAGACAACGGCGATTTTGGGTCGATGGAGCAGGCACAGTTTCTGTATTGGCGGCTGTGGCTTGTCGTCTCGCCTGTCACCTTCGCTAGGCTTTTTCGTGAGTATGACCTGTTTTGTGGGCCTCGCTTTTTTTTTTTTTTTTTTGTGCGACATGCTGCTGCATAGGGCACAGTGAGACTCCGGCACTCTGGTGTTTCGTAGCCGTAGCGGCTGCAAAGTGTGATGGCGTGCTCGAAGCCTCGCAAGTACTAGACTCTATCAGTACTTCCAAGTCTGTGTGAAGTCGTATTCCTCAGCAGAATTCCCGTGCCGCCCCGGTCAAGAGTTGACGAATTTGTTGAGGTTGGCAGGTATGTGCATTGCTTGTGAAACTGCGCATGTCTTACAGCAAACTGGCAAAAATTTATGTGCATTCGGGCAGGTAGGAAATTTGTATGTGATCTTTTTTTTTTTTTTATGTCGCAGTTTAATTTTACAGCTGTCTGGCAACACTGACAGGTGACGAAATGAAGTGTTTTCTGCATGGTCAGTGTTGAGCTGCACGTGTGCCTCTCGGCGATCAGCCTGAGATAGTTTCTGCAGGTGTTTTCTGCTTTTTGCTGGCCTTATTGCACGAGTGAAAGAAATGCAAGCACATTGCAATGGCAATGCCCTAGTTGTGCCATTGGGTGCCAGAGTGTGCGGAGCTAGGTGAGTCCGGCACAGCACACACGTGATTTCGGAATGTTTCGAGCAGACGACACAGCAATGGGACCGCGCCTTTTGACATTACAGAAGCCCTGCCAAAATGGTCGTCGCTGTCGAGGGGAGGGGCTTAGAGGAAATTAATTCATTTTGAAGTTTTGGGTTAGAGTGTGCGCTGACAGCTCAGCTTTTTGTGTGCATCAGCATATAGTTACAGTGAATAACCGAGAGTAGTTGAACGACCATGTAGTTTCCTCTTTTTAACTGCAGCTTCTAAACATTTCTTGTGCAGACACTGCTTAACCCGGCCGGCCTCTACGTCGCCTCCCTGGTGCCCATCTACCTCTTGCTGCTGGTGTCAGGTGTGCTGGCATTCCATGCAGCCGGTGGACGGGTTCACGCGCTGATGCGCTTCAAGGGTCAGAGCCTGCCACAGCAACAACAGCAGCAGCCGGCTTCACCTCATTGAACAACGATCCATCCGCGGCATGACTTGCGACATGTCAGCGGGGCTGATTGACAGACTGAAACGTTCCTCGTTCCCAAGCTTTTTGTTTCTTTTATGAATGTGTATTCTTAAGACAATGTCATCCTGAAATAATTTTATAGATATATGTGATATTGATTAAAGCAGTGTCATTTACATACTTGCCAACTCTGTAGAATTTTTCTTGAAGTTTACGAATTTGGGCTTGGTTTACGATTTTAGAAACCGATATTTATAAGAAATAACTTCTGTTCACCAAAACGTTTCGCTCATCAGTCTCGGAACCTTTCGGTGAAGTCTTCTGATGATGAAAAGACACAGGAGGAGCACTTGCTACAAGCAAGTCCGTACTGACAAGTTCCTAAAGCTGGCAAGATCAGTAACAGCAAAGTAGTGAAAAAGTCACTGTGATATAAAAACAATGTGTTGCATGTCATTTTTTACTATTCCAATTTTGCTGTTGCTTACGTGCTGCGTCTAAAGGTAAATCATTGTTAACCATTTGCAGCCCTAAACACACACACACACTTTACCAGCGGTCTAGTCCTAAACTATTTCGCTAGTTTTAGACGGGGCGAGAAAAAATACTCGCATGCACAAACGCATTGTACAGTATTTATTTTTTCTCTGTTCTTGTCCATTGCAGTCCTTTAGCGGTACTTCGAAACAGTGTGGTACTGTTCAAAGCATTCCCCAGGGTGCAGCTTGGGGTCTTTCGTGTATGTCTCGCAGGAAAACATGGTTTCTTTGCTGTTTCCATCTGGGTTCTTGTATACGAAGTGAGGCCTACCGTCCAACCTTTGATCACACTCGACACCTGCAGATGGACCTTGTTTTGGGGGGTCGAACCCGTACTTTGCTCGATGAGGGTCCTCAGTATGTCAATTGTTGCTGCTGCCTTGAGTCCCCATTTCTTCAGCTGCATTTGTATAAGCAGAAAGCTTGTTCCCTGCAGAAACTTCGGCAAGCCAGACATGATAGATGGGCACCAGGGAAGCTTTTGCTTCGATTTCACAAATTTTCGCGAGAGCGCGTAGCTCGTGCCATAGTAGTCAGCTCAGTTGACGACGCCCATGTTCTCCATGTTGCCTTCCTGATTGGTGTCATCGGCACACTCGTCCGATGTTTCTCTAAAGACTTTCAATAAAACCAGAAATAAAATCCCCTAAAATGTGGTCGTTGAGAACGCCACCATGCTCCAGTGGAGAAAAAAACAGAAAGCAATGATGCTTTTTTGCTTTTTGTTTGCTTTGTATAGCCCTGCCAACTTAAGGAACATGGTAAAATAGAAGTTGTGTACATTGTTTGACTGTCCAGAAAGGGCTCCTTATAACTTCCGAGAAAAAGAATGCATGCAGTTTAATACACCTTGGCGCACACCATTGACAGCAAACCGGAACTGTCATTCCCTGATGGCGGAGGGCTCCCGACAACGGACCGCAAAGGGTTACTAATGTGCGTATGTATCCCTCAGAAGGCAGGTGACCAGAACAAGTTTTTAAATAATGCATTCTACTTGCCAACCACCCCTCCTCCCTCTCAGTGTTGTGGCTACGGCATTTTACACATTTTAATGTTTAGAGGCTGGCAGGTATACATTTATTATGAAGCAGACTCTGCAAATCGGAGGCGCTACCAGTATCAATGCATAGCGTTATTTTATCAAGCAGTGCATAAAAGGTGTTTCATGCTAAAATTACTGTGGACTCCCGTTAAGGCAAACCCAGTTAAACCTAAGCTTCAGATATTAGGAGCGATATGTAAGGATTTGGTTGGTTTCCTACAAACCACATATAAAAAAAGAAAGCTGCATAGCACGCACTGCTTATTGCGGTTAAGCCAAACTTCCACAGCTGCTGCTGACGTCTGTTACTCTGCTCAGCAGGAGCTCAGCAGAATGCATTGACAAGCTATTTAATGCGTGCAAGTACATAATAAATCTTAGTGCAAAACAGGACGACGCAGGAAGGAGACGGAACAAGGCACTACTCGTCTTGTCTACATGGTGTGTTCTCCTGTTTGCACAAAGGGTTGTTATGGATACAGTGAAAGCTCCCGGATAGGTAGACTTGGAGAAGGTGGCCCTGCTAGTTACGCAAGAAGCAAATGGTGTTTCTGTGAGCAAAAATGGTTACGCAAGTGTTAGCAATAAGGTGGATACCTGCAGAGCTGACATCATAGAGAGAGCCACCATGAAGAGTCGCATGTACTGTGTGACTGCCCGCAACACTTACAAGAGCGATAGAGGTTGACTAATGATCTTGCGCATCTCAACAGCCAACCGTTGGTAGCCAACCATAGAGGTAGTAATAATGGGACCTCGGCATGACTGCAGATCTAGTTCTCTGTCCATCCAGGCCTTGCCATACATTGATACTATCATGTAAACAATAAGTGAAGAGATTGTCAATGTGTCTCAGCATGCTGGTTATTAGGCAAGGACACTGTTCAGGGGCCACAAAACCAGATTCACGATCAACGTAGCTTGCAATGTTGCAAATGTTTTGGTGCATTTTCTTCAACAAGAGGGCACCACAGAATTTACGAGAAAGCTAGGTGAAATGTCAGCTATTGCGACTTTACACAAATGTGCACAGTGCCAGCAAGCAACTCTCACTTAATGGCTCAAGACCACATGAAGCAGCACTTTGACACAAAAACAAACCTTTATTGAGTCGGCATGATCCAATCTTTTGGTTTTAGTTGTGTTTCACTTATTATTTTGTGTCATGGACATTCGGACTCACCAGGGATAGCAGATTATGGGTTCTGTGGATCACGTCTGTTAAGACGAACTTTTGATAAAACTAACACATTTTCATGATCTCTTCAAGTTTGTCATAATGGGAGTCCTACCTAGACGGAACTCTGGCGGTGCTGTAGTTGAGCTATCTGGGAATGATTGCCAATACTACATAAACTTTTCTAGTATTCATTCTTTTCAAAACATTTTTGCAAATTAATTAGACTTATCTGTCCTTATTGGTACAAATTTTTGAGCAATCATATTTTGTTAAACTCAGGAAAGCAATTACTCTCTGAGCACACCTTCATTTTTCACTCCGTCTGTCCAACAGCGTAAATTTCGACCAGCCAAAACCTCGAGGGCTTGAAGATCTCCACCTGGCAGAAAGCAGGGAACCACTATTTATGTACCGAGTGAAATTGAACATAGGTTAAGATCTTAATAACCCTTTTGTGTCGGGTTTTTTCGAAGGGGGCGCACCTCCAGTGTCATTTTTTTTTTTCTCACATAGTACAAAATGAACAAAACTGTTTATTTGCGATTATTCAGAAAGGAGGAATGTTAAGGATAATCTAATTATTGCCTTCACTAGAGAGTGGAGAACGTACAGGTACATAAGTAACGTAATGGTACAGAAACGCAGAATCATTGCAAATTGCTGCGTACGTAATGCATTGTCTCGTTGAATATGATGAATTCGCGAAGTCATTTGAAGCCAGAAAAATTAGGTTTAGGCAAATCCACGCGCTGTCCATCGTTCGTATGCTCATTGAACCACCATGCTTGCAGCTACTACTTTATATAAGAAACTCGGTGAAATGCATCACGGCCAAGTAAGCTAGATTTTAACGAGCTTTGAAAGCATAACACCTGCAGCAAGATCTCCCAAACTATTCAGCTTCATGTAATTCCACTAACAAGTTTTCAGACATTGTGAATGAACATTCTTGCCTCTAAACCAAAACACACGTAAAGGGGGCAGATGCACGGTCTGTCAGTGCAGGTTTGTGTTCACTGAGACGGTCAATCAGTCAAAGGTTCATTGTACAAGGTGCATTGCAAAGAAAGAATGACAATAATAAATATGCAGATCGTAGGCACTATGGGAATAAATGTTATGTGAAGCATTTGGCACGTAGCTGGCTATTGGCATTGTTCGGGGTTTTGCAAAGCGTTGCCAAATGGCACAACGTGTCGGGAACACAAGTGTGTATGCAATGACAACAGCACGGCTGCAACGATGGCACGACAACTAATGTGTGATGGAACAGAGGGAATGCGTCTCGAGAACCGAGGGAATGATGAAGAAAACTGACATGCTCTTGCTTTTAGGAGAAAATTGTGCTATATGACGTGACACATGCACAAACTGTTTCAAAGCGCTGGCCTGCACATGGGAAGGAGAGTACAGTGGTAAGGGTGCTATTCACTCATGCTGTGCATGTTTTGTAGCCTAATGGATGGAGCATTGAGTTAAAGTGAATGGTTCAAGTCCCTGTTTAAAATCCCATCAATGAAGGCATTTTTTTTATTGAGACTTCAAGCAAGCAGAGAGAGGAATCTACCAACTGCAATTTATCTCGTAAGTGGTAAAGAATGCCTCCCATTAAAACAGCTTATGTATATGTCGTAGCGGTCTGGGTAGATTAACTAACCACCAGACATAACTTCAGTAAGACGGGTGTTGTCCACCATTTAATCTTGTTCTCCGCCAACCCCTCTTCTTTCACATTCCAGTAGTAGTCCGCTTCACGTGTGCTAGAAGTCGCATCTTCCTCCCTATGTAACTCTTAAACAATCAGTCTGTTACTCAGTGACATGCAGGGCCTGTCCTAAGTCAACTGCCTTAAACCTGTCAGGTGTGACAGGCTGAAAAGGCCAACATGGCGAAATATAACGGTGTCCAGAATACATACTTGGCAACTCTCTTGAATTCTTTGTAAGGATTACGAATGTTTCTGCAAAGGTTTACAATTTTACTAATGTTGTGCGACGTTTTACAAAAAATCAGTTCTGTTCTCCATAATATCTCGCTCGTCAGTCTCCAAACCTTCCATTGGAAGTCTTCTGATCGTGAAAGGACATAAGAGGGATAGTTCTTTCAAGCTAACTTATACAGACAAGTTTCCGAACAGATGAAATCAGCAACAGCAGATTTTCCGAACAAGTCATTGTGATCTAAATACAGTGTTCTCATTGTCTCTATCTACTCTTCCAAGTTTCTTGTGGCTTTATGTGCTGCATCAAATGTAAATTATTGCTAATGACAGGCATATGTGTCCGTTAGAAGACATGTGCTCCGAACAAACTTTTTTGAAATGTGTACTGCTTTGTGGTGCCCTGCTGCTAGCTTTATTTACTGCAGCGAGTATAACCGTTCAGACATATACGCTTTTGTATATAAGCAATACAAGGTTTTTATATAAGTTGAAAGTATATAAGGTGGTGTTTTATAACTATGGCCTTAGGCAAGCAATCTAGAAAAAAAAATCAGTTATGATTTAGCGGTAAATGCGAGAAAAATGCATATGCATTAGGTCACACCCCTTAGAGGTCCCGGATCCATGATTTAAACTGCATTCACCACATTGCAAACTGTCGTTTGGAACTCACTCAACACACGTCCTACCTCTTCGAGGAGCAAACTGAGGGGGGTCTGTGCCTGACCACTGTCAGTTGCAATATATTGTTACGGATGAGGCGTGTTTATTTACAGATGATGGATGAGAGTCTAGGAAAACAGTCCAGCACCGGTTTCATTCTGCGCTCTGCACCCAAAAAGATCCGTCGTCTTCCTCTTCTTCCTTTCGCCTCAACCAAGGCGTTACACTCCCCGTTTTGCAGACGAAGCCCACCATGGGAGTTAGGGCTGAGTGACAGTGTGATATCGCTTGAGGCGCGTAACATGCGCAAGTTGAGTAGCGCTAGAGCAGCGTCCTGTGTACGCAGAGCATGATCGAACTGTCGTTTTTGTAGAAATCCTGTGCGTTAATTGCTCTTTTCGTTTAGCGATAACGCCTGTGAATCTCACGTGGTATGTATCAGCTCCGGAATATTTATTCAGTAGCTCAAGGGAAACCTACAATACCAACTTTATGTAAACAGATACGAACAAGAATAAATTAAAAAAAAAAAAAAAGCCTGGTGCAACTGATCCAGGAATCCTGGCAACACAGCAGGGACAGCAGCCCCATCGCTCAACGCACGCTGCATCCGCTACCACGAGTGCGCTACATTGGTCTTTGCCATTGTGCGATAGACAGACTCGTGAAACTCGTGAGCGTATCGCGTATCAGATGCGGAACGTCGATTCACGAGACTGCTGATAATGTAGACAATGATATCGGAGACCGTCGTGGAATGCGTGGCTTCGATTATCATTTAGGCGAGGTACTGCTGGTTGCATTTACACGAATAAAAATGTCGCTTGTCTCGCTCTCTTTGATTTTTTTGTAGACATAGCGGTTTTGCCCGCATTCACTTTTTGATCTGCAGCCTGTGCCCTTTCCGCAACATTTTGTTTTCTCTTTTGTCCCGAGTTTCCCATCTGGAAGATGCGCGCGTTCGAGAAATACCACCGCCGCGGGCAGATTTAAGCCCTCCGCGACAAACTTCCCGGTCGACACCGCCTTCCTCCGAGTTGTTTGGCTGCGCAAGTGGGGAATTGTTTCGTTATTTCTTTACTTGGCACCACCTTAGTTGACATGTCTGCGACTGCTTCGCAAGACAACTTGGCTAGCTGCCTCGTTGCGGCACCCAACGCACGCCCGTGAACCTGCGCATTATCGTTTAACCGCCGCAGGGCTAGATATTGTGGAGCCTTTACTTCCTGGTTGCTTTTTGACATTCTTTCGTACGAAAGTCCAAATTGTTGTATAACGGCACGGTCTGACGCCCGACTTCTACGCAGTGGGGTATCCCGATCGAGTGCTACCAAGCTTGTTGGTGCGCGCGCGAACCAACTTGAGCGCATTCGTAGGCTGTAGTACTGGCCGTACCGGCCGTAGAAGCAAGGGCGGATCGAGCATAAACTGCGGGGAGTATGACGTGATCGCTAATTCCGAACCGGAAAAAACGGCGCCCGCTCCTACCCACGCAGAGCGACCAAGCACTAAATTTGAAACAGTGCTTCTTAGTGTGGACGTTGCTACTGTCACGTTGTTATTGCGTACTGTTGCCGCATCAAACAGAAAAGCGCTGCGATCACTAGCAATAAAAAAGCGAAATAACGTTTATTTCTTTATATTCATTAGTTTCAAGCACTTCGCGCTACTTGTAAATTTATTAGTAACTAAATCCTTTTGAAAGTATGTTTCCATGTATAGACATTTTTTTTTGTTTCGCATAAGTGTGCAGTTTTAATCATAAGCGATTACAGCGCCAAAATCGAAATTTCGCCGCGTGCTTTCCACTACACGTACCCACTGAGGTAGGACGAAAACAACTCTCATCATTCCCCATTTCCGCTCTTCCTGGAAACAACCAAGACCGTGACGACACGGATCACGTGAACGGTATGACATCACGCTCAGCGAATCGCGTCGCTTCTACATGATGTCAGGCGGAAGTGACGTCTTCCAACGTATTCTCGGTGAGTCACCAGTTTATAAAGGCGATGTGGGGGGGAATTTGCGCGTGACTCACACCCGTGTCGGTCCGAGCAGTACCGCCGTGTGCGTGTTTTTTTCGGGGTGTGCGAGCAACGCGCGGCCCGCTGGCAGGAGTTGTGCGCGCGAAGCGAGGGGCGCGGCCGACCGCGATGGAGACCACTTTCTACGAGGACAGTAGCGGAGGCAACAGCGCGCGCCCGACGATGCATCAGCCAGCACAGCAACAGCAGCAGCAGCAGCTGTCGAGACGTGAGGAGCTGAGCTCGCGCAAGCGGAGCATGACCCTGGACTTGAACAGCGCGGGGCGACCCGAGCGCAGCAAGCAGGCCCGATGCTCGGGCCTGCTCACCTCTCCGGACCTGAACATGCTGCAGCTGGCGTCGCCGGAGCTCGAGCGGCTCATCATCGCTCACAACGGACTGGTGACCACGCCGACGCCGACTCCGACCACGCTGTTCTCGCGGACCGCCACCGAGGAACAGGAGCAGTACGCTCGCGGCTTCGTCGACGCTCTCGCTCAACTTCACCAGCAGCAGCAACAGCCTCAACAACAGCACCACCAACCCGCGCTTCAGCAGCACTCCATGTCGGGCCCCGACATGTCCGACTCGGGCGCCTCGACCTCCAACGACAGTTTCATCCTGCCTTCGTCGTCCGAGCACTCGGCGACGGGCGGCGACGTGAAAGACGAGCCCCAGACCGTGCCTCGGCTGGGCGCCACGCCGCCGCTGTCGCCCATCGACATGCGCGACCAAGAGAGGATTAAGCTGGAACGGAAGAGGCTGAGGAACCGAATCGCGGCGTCGAAGTGCCGCAAGCGAAAGCTCGAACGCATCTCGCGCCTCGAGGAGAAAGTGAACGCGCTCAAGAGCGAGAACGCCGAGCTTGGTTCCATGGTGAGCCTGCTACGCGACCAGGTGTGCCGGCTCAAGCAGGAGGTGATGACGCACGTCAAGCAGGGCTGTCAGATCATGGTGTCGTCGTACGCGCCGTAGGACGCGTACTCTGCCCAGGACTTGAGAGACTCGTGTTCGCGCTTCAAGCTGTGTGTACATATTGCATGGACTCGGATGAATCTCCCTCTATCTCATCGTCACCACCGCCACCGCCCCGAAACAACCGCCGATCGAAAGCTTGGACGCTTGGTGCCGCCAGCGAAACGGTGCGCGTTTCGGGCGTTGTCCAATAAAACGCCATTGTGTAAAAGAAAAGTGGTTGTCGCCCCCGCTCCTTGTTTTCCCCCTCCGTCGGCCGCCGCCGCTTTCGGAGCCGACATGTGACGCGCTTGCGGCTTGGCTTTCTCTTTGTGTGCTGCCGCTGCTGCGCCGTTTGTGTATGTGCTACGCCGCACGCCCCAAGGTCGCACGGTTTCGCCTTTTATTTTTTCTCTTTGCGTCGTGCAAGTAACGTGCGCTGCGCGCGCGACCCGCTGCGTCTTGCGAAACGACCGAACACCGCGCGGCATAAGGGAATCTCACTGTGTGCAATTGGTTTCGTTTGTAATGTCGCGTTTTGCGGAATTCCCCCTCTGAATTCTGCGAATTAGCGGGGACACGTGATTGCGAAAGTAGCCTTGCGGTTCTCGAATAATGCGTATTACAGCTGCCCAACTCGGTGATCGCAACATTCCTCGTCGGGGTTTCGGTGAAGCGCTAGTACAGGCCACGCAGAGTCGATAACATTCTTGTTTGAACTTCCGCCGTGATACGTTTATCAGGGGCGTGGTTTACTGTAGATAGCGAGTGTTTCGCTGTCTCCGCGGTGCCATTAGGATCGTATCGATACGAGACAAAGGTTCGTGCGTTTCAGGTTCTTTCGTAAAATTCCGCTGTTGCGCGAACAGTGACTTTGGAAAATTTGTACCAGGATCGCTGTTTGCGGGGAATTGAAATCATTCGCCTTGCGCAATTTCGTCGGCGCTTTCACTGGAGCTTGCGACGACCTAGTTTATTTAAATACGATTCCTCGTACATGTGGCAACGCCTAAGGAAATCGCTGTTAGACCACACCCGTGCAATCGCGTCGTCCGGTCAGTTTAGCTTTGCACCAACTGCAGACCAGTTTCCCACTCGCCTTACTCGCTACCCTACCACCAACACATGTCGCCAAATTTATCATACGCGTTATCGTTTAAAAATTGCCTGGCTCGCACAGATTGTATCTTCCGTGCGGTTTAAGAACTACCAGCACAATTATGTTATCCCGCTACGATACAGCGCATATCACCAAACAAAGCCTCGCAAAATCAAGCGGCACGTCGAGCGTTCAGAGGAGAAGTGTGATAACAAAGGGCGCTGGTCGGTGTCTGGTACTCGCAATCTCGCTTCCCGACAATGCCCTCCCACTCGCGTTCGATTATTATCTCGTTATTACCCTGGGAATAGTGTTTCGGAATAGACCGAACTGTGCAATCTGAAGAAGAACCTCCACGTGGTCATAAGAAGATATTATTATTATTATTATTATTATTATTATTGTGTATTACATATTATAGCGGCATGGCCCTTTAGTTTTTCAAAAAGTAATGCCGACGTGGTTCTGGGGACATAAATTTTCGTGACTCGGGGGGCAGCCAACTTCCAGGTTTTTGCAGTTGCCCTAGTCCCTGCACGTAACACACACACACGTACGAAGTTTTACTGTAGTGAAATTGCAGCGGTTCGTGTTATTTCTTCATGGGTCCCTGCTTAAAAATTTTTTTTTAATTATCTTATTGTTGTATATTATGTTCAGTTCCAAGAAGAGGTAAGTTCACTGGCAGCCTATTTGAAATGTATGGTAAGTGTTACAGGAAATTATTTTAGGCTGTGACACGGCCAGTGTTTTCATTTTTGCTAGGGTTTAGAGCGTTTGGACCTTGACAGAGACACAAAGTCGAACATATAGAGTCGGTACTCCGTTATTGCTGTGGCGTCTGAGATCGCTCATGCACATTTTGCTGCGGGGGCAGAGATTATACGAGCATGAGCACAACACGAGCATGGTAAAAGCTCGAGCAAGGCCCCCCCCTGACGTCAAACCGGATGTTGGTCCCTGGCCTTGCCCGCCATCTGCGCGCAGTTCTGAACATGTCGCTTTCACGTCGTGATGCAATATGCTTTCTCGCTTGACTCTGATTCACCCGTCTCCGGGCGCCCATCGAGAACACATAAAGAGCGCACATATTACCAGTGGAAAAAAAAAAAAAAAAAAAAAAAAAAAAAAAGAAAAGCTGATTTTGTCGTTTGGATGATTCGTACTCTTGACAGCATCGCGAAGCTATATAATTATTTCAGTGATTAATTTTTGGTATGGCTTTTTCTTTATTTCCCAAAGTTCTCTAAGGTATTTCTCTTCCGTTGCCCTTTCCCCTGTAAAGTAACATACATACTCATGAACACGCGCAAAATTTCTCAGTGGTTTTTTTTTTTTCGTTAAAAAGCAAACGTAACAGCAACAGAAAGCCGGGTGCGTCTACGTTTTCTGTAACGGATTGGCTAAGCGAATTTAGGACAATCTAATTCACGGGCAATGATAAGCCATATTGAATAACTGCAATTTCGACGCACCGGGCTGTTTTCGACTTGCTGTTGACACGTGTTAATTGTTTTTCGATGGGGAGTGAAAAGTATCGCATTTATTCGAGTCTGAAAGCACCTTCTGTCGTTGAACGCTTCAACTGGAGACCAACGCTGATTTCCCTATTCAGGTTTTACATGTCAAATGCAGAAATGATCTCATCGGACAACCGCTAGACCGATTTGACTGAAAGTTATCACGTTTGAGAGAGAACGTTAAGTTCTGGCTACTGTTTTCTTTTTCTTCAATTTTTTTTCTTTTACCTCGAATATTTTACGATAATTGCCAAAAATCAAAAGGCTTTAAAAAAAGAAAACACGCTCACAGTTTACAAATCCGTAACATTGCAAGAACAACAGGTATCGCTGTTCTGTAAACTGCCTCTGTTAGATATTCTCAAGTGGACGAACTTGACAAGTGAATTTACAGCTTACAAGAAAGTGTTACAATGTTTACCAGGGTTTTGCAAAGTCCTACTCACAAATAAGCGATATACTTTAAAGGGGCTTAATTATTATATACATCAATTTTGTCCGATTCAGATGCGTTATTAGGCGCAGTTTAAAGAATTGTGACATCGTTTATTAGTTACAATGTTGTAAACTTAATAGTTGAGCCTTTGAGATTTTCAAGAATTGTCATTCATAAAAATTGATCTAGCATAAATGGAAAACTTGATTCCTATACAGTTACGACATTGTAACTTTGTTTCAACTGCAATAAACCCGGTCCAATTCGGCGCAGTTGATGCCGAGCTAAGTGATTTGCCCTTTAGATTCCGAGCTAAAGTTTCGTCTTAAATCTCTTTTTATCGCTGTTTAACGAGGTTGTGGAATCGGTTCCCACCAGCGGCAAGTTGTTTTTATGTCCACTTTCATTTCCCAATATTTTTTTTTTTATTTCAGTTTTCGCAGCAGACAGCACATAAAGCCTGATGCAGGGACAGAGGCTAAAGGCAGTTTGTGCCTGACGAGGCCTCAGCCCAAACAGTTTAGAGTGATGCACTTACAAAACATGAGAAACAAATGTGCTGAACCAAACATTGACAATAAAGCTGCGTTGACAAAGAAAAGTTTACAACACGACATTTTGCACCGTCCTATAACAAGAATATTAGTTTAACAAGAATATTAGTTTATCATTCCTGCACTTCACTTAAAAACCACAAATAATTTCCTTTGTGTACTTCTTGGCTTCATTATCTATCGGCTTCATTTATTAGTGACTAACAAAAATTGGGTCCCTCGGGGCGCCACCCTCTCGATCATCGCACAGCGCGAGTCTCGACTCCGGTAGGTTTGCTGCACTCATGGTAGCATACCAGGTTTTATTGCGCCTGTGCCTAAAGGTTCACGTAGTACGCGTGACGCCATCGGTGGTCAACCAATGGCCAAAGTGATCGCCAGGCTAAACAGCTACACTGCCACAAGGCTGCAGTGGCTGAAGTCCACTGGCTCGAAGCACCTTTGCGCTGAAAGACCTACAGGTGCGGTCTTGGTAGGAGGTTGGCGGTCCCATGCCGCCAACTTTCCGATAGGTTGGTGTCCTTCCGGGAGTCTGGAGCTCCCAAAGTGGCCTAGCACGTGACCAGGAGCTCCGTGCTACCTATTTTACCGGTATAGGTTCCCGGCAATAGCCTTCGTCTGCTTCCCACTGCAGCGGTGGAAGCTCGACTATTTCACCACACCTTCGGTTGGGACAAGGGCCGCCCTGAGACCCTCGGAAATGTCTCTGTAGGGCCCCCCTATTTTGAGTTGAGAGCTCGTATCGCCTCCTAAGGCCCCTCGTACGTTTGCACGTTTCCTTCAACTTTTTTTTTTTTTCGAAATTCACTCGAAAATATCCATTCTGCGTATGAGTTATACGGTCCGTGTGTGACTGTAAAGGAGTGGTTTACCCATATTCTTGTCATCCGCTTTCGAGAAATTTGAGACTAAATTGATCTACACCTCTGTATCGTCTCAGACGGCCGAAGGCAACCTTGGGAGGTATTTCGAAATCACTGAGATTGCGTGAAAATACCGGACGTGGCAGCAACATGACAATGTAATTCACGTAGTTCCATCTTCATCTCTGAGTTTAGGCAATAAAATGCAGTTTTTACGACAGCAAAGATGAGGAGATGATGGAGATAGCGGAGGTGCAGCTTTCGTGGTATCAAATCGTGGTATCTAAATTTTAAAGATTGGTTTTCGAGTTATAACAGTGGACAACAAAAACCACATTAAACAGCGATTATGTTTCATAGTTGTGATTGGGTCTCCGGAGGATAAAACTCCAAGCGCCAGGTGGTGGTATACATTCCTACCCATAACACCCCCCCCCCCAAAAAAAAAAAAAAAAAAAAAAAGAACTGTGGGTTTTCGGCGGCACCGGCATTCGAACCGAGTACCTCCCGCGTATACGAGACGGATGCTTTGCCGTTTCGCCACCGCTGTCATTCCCGTCCTCGCTCTTGAGGAACTGACGCGGGGATGTAGGCGCCGACGTTTGTCCTTTTATTTTACTCACGGCAACCGATTCATCGCGATCAAAGTAATTATTCGCGAGTAAAGGATTACTCGATTTATCGGAAGGTTAATCGATCAATCACCCACCCGGCCGTGGTGACGACATGAATTCAACGACATGCACAACTATGATATGTGACAGAGCTGTTCACACGAACTGTGGAGAAATGACAAATAGCTGTACACACCTGCACATACAACGAAGGAGTAAAGATCGTCGCGCAATAAGAGAATGACATGAGCTACCGTGCTCAGGACACGTGGTAAATTTCCAACTGAATTTTATTTTAAAAAAGTTTGTGCACTCAAATACAAGGACATGACCATGCCCTATTGAAAAATCCATATGCCCCATAACTCCCACATCCAATAATCCGATATGAAACATATAGGATACCATACAAAAACCCGTTTTTTCTATATGTCATATGATGTTATTGGATATAGGAGTTATGGGGAATGCGAGGTTTTCTCAGTAGGGCAACACTGGGTATTTCACTTTGTCCCCACAGGCTACATTCTGTAGTATTGTGACGAGACACTATGACTCGATACCATCTGCAGCTTCAAGTCTGTAGAACGCCCAACATTGTGATGTCTCCGGCCAATTCACGTGTGCCTCTCAGTTCCTGTTGCTAATAAGGCAGACTTGTCACCGCTAACCCTGAGTCTCTGCTTCTCCTAACCTAGTGCTTTTTTGACCGCATACACATTTATACGGACAGTTCCACCAATTCCAACGGCTCCACCGGACGCGTCTTTCTGCAATTGATATACCACGTCAAAAGCAGAAGAGCTTGCGGCTCTCCGAGGTGCACTCAATTACCAGCTCCAGCAGCCACCAAATCGTTGCGCCATTTTATGCGATTCAAAAGCAGCCCTACAAACTCTGCAGTTTTCCTTACGTCATGGTTTACACGAGCAGCTGGCGTACGAAATAAGGCACGCTCATCACCACGGGCTCGAGAAAGGACACGACATTGTATTTCAATGGTTGCCGAGCCATTGCGGAATTGTCGGCAACGACAGCGCAGATGAAACTGTGCGCTCGGCTCATCAAAAACATCAGCGTGTTCCTATACCACTATGAAGAATTGATGCTGCGCGGCATCTTTAATCGCTTGCTCGCCACATCACACTTCTACGATGGAATTGACCGGGTTTCACCAACTCACGCTTGCACTCTCTCGACCCTAACTTAATTGCGACTTCGCCTGCCACCTTGACTCTCCCGTCGCGAAACAACTTTACTGTGTGGTTGGGCGTCGCATTTACAAATGCCTATTCATTCCTAATAGGGATGGCCAACAGTGCGGCGTCCAATTTGTGCGGGTACGATGGGACTCTAGGGCACCTTCTGTGTCACTGCCCATCCTTTGACGCTCAACGACGTACTCTACCAACTAAAGTCAACCTGTTGGATAATAGAGTGCTCTCGGTGGAAAAGATCCTGGGACCATGGCCTATGCATTCTTGCATGCGAAAGGCCACAAAAGCCCTTCCGCACTTCTTGAAGGCTACTGGACTGTACGAGCGCTTGTGACGGCGGACATTCCTCTGCCAATGACTGACTCTTTATTATTTTTCTTCTCTCTCCTTCTTATCTCTTCTTTCCCCCTCCCCAAATTTTTGGGCTCATATCGCATTGCTATCAAACAGGCAAAGGATTCTTTATTTTTTTCTGGTGAGTACACTCCCCTTCTCTTCTTTCCACCATCCCTTCCAAGTTCTGGAAATTTGTTAAACCTACACAAAGTCGTTCCATTTCACTTGTTAACTCTGCTGGACACGTGCTGCGCAATAAAGTTTGTTGTGCTGTCCTGAATGACGTCATCACGAGTGTGTTTACGCAGTCAACTGCCGTTTTCACGCCGCAGCTGCGTATTCGCGATTTCTTTCCCATGGATGCAATGTTGTCGCCGAGGGTATCGTCACGACCATGACACCGGCCAGGTCATCGCCTTTCTCGCCCCAACGATGGCAGGCGACCGTGGAGACATCGCCGACCCAACGCCGGCTACCGTGCCCCACGCCATCGGGTCTGGCGCCAACGACGTCGCTCCTGCTATTCGGTCCCCGACCAACGCTTCACCCGAGTTGTCTACGCTGCCGGCTGAGCGAGCCTCCGGGTCAACTCAAGAGCCCTGCCCCGTGCCGTCTCCGCTGCCTCCGACCTTGCCAACTGTCGATACACCGCGGCACCTACAAGCCATCGAGAGCGACGCAGCAGCTGTAACCTTCGGCCCTGCCCTGCGCTGCCCGTCCTCTCATTCGACCGACTTGCCATTGGGCCCTTCTGGCCTCCACGCTGCCAAGTCAGACGTTGGGGGCTGTGCACAATCGTCGCGCGACGAGGATAGGGCAGCTAGACTGACACCATCATCCCGCGACGCGAGCCGCGATGCAGTCTCGCGTCCACCGTCTCATCCTGTCCTTCGCGTCGTGCCCACGTTGGACATCTCCAGGCAACATGACTCAGCTGCTTCTGCTCCGGCTGTCCCAGATTTTCGACTACCCGCACCGGTGCCATCATCGAGCGTCGTCCGACGACGCCTTCCTGGCTGTCACGAGCGCCAATCCCGTCCAAGGCCGTTGACCGTGGCAAGACCGAGACTCCGGCCCGCGCGTCCCGGACCCTCTTCTCTTGACTCGGGCGGTGTCGCGCGCAGATGTTTGCAGCTTGCGACCTCTACGATGGGTAGGGCAAACCCTGACAAGCGCGTGCTTAAGCCACACCCACCAGAGCTGACGCATCTGCGAGCGCGTGACGACCGTGCTAGCGGCTTGTCGTGCCCACCAATGACTGCGCGCGGTTCCCGTTCGTTCCGCCAGGTCTGCGTGAACTGCTGCAGAGGCGTCTGCCTTCACCCTCTCCGTGCCGGCCTTCTGTGTACCGTGCGTCCGCAACGCCACTCGCAGCCTCGTCCACCGGAAGGACTTGCCAGTTCCATTCGCCTCCAACGGACTCGCTACTTGGACTGACCCCGGACCATATTGAAGCTTTTTGCTTCAATGTATCGCCGTTCCGTCTGGGCGGGGGGCCCTGTAGCGCCCACCAACGCCGCAGCGCGGAGCGCTATGGTCGGCGCTGTAAAGAACGAAAAATAAAGAAGCGCAGCGCGTGCTCGGGGCGCAAGCTCGGCACGCGCAGTGTCGTTCTGAAAGCCAGCCACGCTGGTCGTCGCAGCCCCGTCGCTCGGCTCGCCGCCTTCGCCCTTCTGATCAGGGACGACGGCACGGCCCGTACGGCCGCCGTCACGTCCCTCCTACAAATTGTAGTCGATTTTGCGGGAATAGCTAAATTAATTGAGAAACTAAACCTTTCGTCTTCATGTGGTGATGACGAAATTAACGCGAAGTTCCTAAGGAACGCGAAAGTTTACTCTTCAGTTTTCCTGTCATACCTCTTTACACAGTTCATTGAATGTAGTACGCTGCCATCAGATTGGAAGGTCGGGACACCCTGACAAGCGCGTGCTTAAGCCACACCCACCAGAGCTGACGCATCTGCGAGCGCGTGACGACCGTGCTAGCGGCTTGTCGTGCCCACCAATGACTGCGCGCGGTTCCCGTTCGTTCCGCCAGGTCTGCGTGAACTGCTGCAGAGGCGTCTGCCTTCACCCTCTCCGTGCCGGCCTTCTGGTGCCACTCTTTAAATCCGGGAACACGCATTCTCCTCTCAATTATAGAGAGAGAGAGAAGGACTTTATTTATTTCCGGCAGATTGCTGGGCTGGGTTCCCACCTAGGAGCCAGCGGAGAGACCGTGTCTCCCGGCAGCTTCCTCGGCCTGCTGGATAGCCCACAGTTGCTGGTCCAGGCTGAACTGAGCAGCGCAGTCCCCCAACGCGCCCGAAGGCCCTCATTGGAGGCCGCCGACCCCAGTATTGCTGATTAATGCTGGACATGCCCATAGGATGTGATCTAGTGTGGCTCTGGTGTTACAATACGGCATAGATTGGTTGTATATAATTCGGGGTATATATGGCTCATGATGACAGGGTTCGTGTATGTTCGTGTTTGTATAGCTGCCGCCATTGAACGGACTGGGCCCGATTGAGCTTGGGGTGAGGCGGTGGATACTCACGCCTTTGCGTTCGATAATAATGAGTAATGTCACAGAATTTAGTGAGCCGATCGTCCCATTCCCACACCACCGCGGCGGTGTCCGTTCGGGTGGCTGCTTCTTCGAACGCGGCTCGGAACGTGAGACCTCGAACCACGTTGTGCGCCAACTCGTTTGGACTGAACTCCGGTTGATCTGGAGGTGTGTGGACTCTCAATTATAGACCATTTCTTTAACTAGCATCCCGTGCAAACATTAGAGCATGTAATTTACTCTAATCTAGTCTCCAGATCTTGAATCAAATGCCTTTTTTA